>NC_056748.1:790578883-790773883 GCF_019279795.1 Protopterus annectens | reverse complement strand
CCATTCAGATTGTTCATTGTTGCAGAACTTTGTTGATCTGATCTATCATTTTAGGTTCAGTCAATGTTCTGCAACTTGGATGATTTGAAGTAGACATACATAAATATATATGGGTGGGTGGGTGTGTGTGTGTGTGTGTGTGTGTGTGTGTGTGTGTGTGTGTGTGTGTGTGTGTGTGTGTGTGTGTGTGTGTGTGTGTGTGTAGATATATAAATCGGGGGAGGGGTTCATGTCAACTTACTAAAAATCAATATATTGAAAGTCATAATACTAAATGTAATACCTGCTTCCCTACACATGTAGAGAGCTGGAGTTAAGCAAAGCCCCCCGTCCACCTTAGTAATACGTGCTGATTCTAACCATACACCTTACCTTAAAAAAAGAAACTTTCCTTTGCACTATCATAGGATCATAGGAAGTTACTAGGCTGATGACCCTAGAGCTCTTACAAGCCTAGCCAAGTTCTTACTCTTATTTCCACGATCAGCACCTTTTGCCATGTCTAAGAGGGACACAGGTGGAACTCCCGGGGTGAATTTACGTTCACCCATCCAGCCATCCAGATTGTGTTTGAAGAAGGCCAAAGAGGTACACTGACGTGAAGTGGGAGTCTGTTCGAAAGGTGTTGTAACTTCTGGGAGCCAAATCTGCTTCACCAGCAGGTTTTATTAATGTCACATACCAGGTGAAGGTCTTTAGAGTGAGTAACCTATGTACCGTTTGACTTACAGATATGCAGCATTTCCAGTAAAGCAGGGTCAGAGACTGCCTTGTATGCAAGGCAGAGATCACATCTGAGTAGTCTGCATGAAACAGAATAAAGTGACAATAATTTCAGACGATCCCCATAGGACAGATGCTGAAGACCTTGAATTTTCCTTGTGAGGAACCTTTGTGGTTTCTCCAATTGCTGCAGGTGCTTGGAAAGGTACATACCAAAAGGGGCGTTGTACACAATTATTGGCCTGATGAGGAAAGAGTACAGGGAGGATGTTCTTCATCTCACATTGCTGCAGTCCTTACACTTGGGTAGTCCGCTGTCCTCGGTCGGCCCGAATATCAAAGTATTAGGCTGACGTTGGTCAAGGCGCTTAAGACTGACATCAGGACGTCAGGGTACAAATGCGCATGACCGACGTCATATCCTCAGTCTTTTTTGCCGCATGGTCCGATGCAGAAGCAGCGTTGCAAGTGCTGTTCGGCGTTCTGAAATTTTTCGAATTCGGAGTTTCAGACCGAGTCAAAGTTGGCTAAGTACCCCGTTGGGGAATATTTTAGTTTTTCTTGCCTCAGTGGTTTACGGATGTCAGAAAAAGTGAATAACTGTATTTCTTGTGGGAAACAGATACCGCATAGAGATTATCATACTTTGTGTATTCCTTGTTTGGGGCCTGAGCACGACGTTGTTGGGTGTCGGCTTCGTGCTAGGTTCAATAAGCGCACTATTAGCGAAGGTTAGATTGTGCCAGGTTGGTTTTCGAAGCGGTGCAATTATAATATGCCGTCGGATGCTCCGGCCCGCTTCTTCAAGAAGCGCAAGGACAAAGCAGCTAAACCCAGGCAAGAAGAGTCGTCCGTGCGGACGCCGGTTCTTTAGAGGCGTCGGTGGAACCGGTGGTTCCACCGGAGGCTTCTCTGGAGTCCCAGGGGGAAACTTTGATATTGCAGGATGTGGCCTCTCAGGAGGCAGGTCAGGCTGAGGGGGCTTCTCAGGTTGCTGTACTCCCCTCCCTTCCTAGGGTGGTTAGGCCCTCTCCTTCTGTTTCCAAGGCTTCTCCCAGAGGCAGGCCAGGTTTAGCTTCTGTTGGTGTCACTCCTAGTTCTTCAGGATCTGTGCCCAAGAAGCATATGCTTAAAATGGCAGAAGATTTAATTACTTTGATTAGAGGTTCTTTGCCCCCTCCTGATAAGAGGCCTAGGGTGGAACCAGAGTTGGGGAGTTTTGAGCAGGCTTGGATGTTTCAGAGTCTTGACTGAAGACTTGCAGGAGTATTCTCCTTATTCTGATTCTGATGTGGATGATTCTACTCCTTCTGCTTCTCCTCCAGAGGATTTTTCTTTTTCAGAGACTCTTCATTCCATGAGGGAACATTTTAAGTGGGAAGGTTAGGACTTCTCTGATTCCAGGAAAAGGCTTAGGGAATTTTGCTTTTACCCCAGCATAGGCCTTTGGCTATACCACCTGTTCTGGATGTTGTGGAAGATGTGTTTGCAGAGGCTTCACTTAATCCTGATTCTTTGCCTCCTGCTCCTGTTAAACCGGACAGGTATTACAGGGTGCCTGAAGCTCATAAATATCTTTATAAGAGTCCTAGGGCGGACCCAGAAACTGTTAGTCAGGGACCTAAGGGTGTCAAGGCCTCTGTTGTAAAAATCCGGTTCCTCCAGATAAAGAGGCCAGGGCTTTGGATAGATGGGGAAAGAAAGTTTATACTTCTTCCACCTTAGCTATGAGGGCTTTGAATTGCCAGTTTCACATGTTGAAATATCAAAACTATCTTCTTTCTCAATTGAAGTCTAAGGTAGATGCTCTGGCGGAAGGTATTGAGTGTAAAGAATTACAAGATTTGGTACATGTTTCTGAACAGGTAGGTAAGCATTCTTTACAATGTGGTTTTGATGCTGTACAGGCCTCGTCTAGGGTGGCTGCCACTGGGTCAGTTCTTCATGAGGCACGCCTGGCTGAGGGATCAGAATTTATCTGACCATGTTAAGACAAGGATTTTAGATGCCCCTTTACAGTCTGATGTGTTGTTTGGTTCACCTGTGGAGGCAGTCTTAAAGAAAATGGAAGACAAGGCTAAGTCTATGCAGACTGTTAAAGATTTTTTACAAGTTCAGCCTCCGAAGTTTAGTAGGAATTGGCCTGCTAAGGGGTGGACGTACCCTTCTTATGATTCACAGTCTAGGGGTAGATCTAGGTGTGGTAGGGGCAGAGCTCAGGGCTCTTTCAGACCTAGAACAGGAGTTCACCTGCACAGTCTTGGTGAGGGCAGGGGCCAGTCCTTTCGTAAACAGGCCCAATGACCTACCTTTTCAGCTGCCAGAGCCTTCTTGCCTGGCAGCACCTTTGGGAGGAAGGTTGGCACTCTTCAAAGAAATTGGAGTTTAATTACCCAAGACAGATGGGTATTGGATATCATACACCAAGGTTACAAGTTTTATTTCCATACCTTGCCTCCTTTCAAAGGCATGCCAGACGTTCCTCCTCAGCAAAGAATAGAGGCTCACAAACAAATTTCTCTGCTGCTTCAAATAGGGGCCATACAGCCGGTCCCTCTGCCAGAAGTGGGCCTAGGATTTTATTCTCGCCTGTTCCTAGTACCAAAGAAGGGGAACACGTGGAGACCAATTTTGGATTTATCTATCCTCAACACTTATCTGGACATTCCCAAGTTCAAAATGTTGACGTTACAACAGCTTTTACCTCTGCTGGGCAAAGATCATTGGATGGTGACTCTGGATCTCAAGGAGGCTTATCTTCATGTTCCTATCAGGCTAAGTTGCAGGAAGTATCTGCGTTTTCGGGCTGGGACTTCTCATTATCAGTTCTCTGCATTGCCCTTTGGCTTATCTACTGCGCCCAGAGTGTTCACGAAGGTTCTGGCTCCAGTGATAGCTTTCTTCAGGCTAAAAGGAATACAGATCTATCCTTATTTGGACGATTGCCTGATTCTGGCTCAAGGAAGGGACGAACTTCTTCATCATTTGCAATATGTGATAGCAGTGCTAAGATGCCTGGGGTATTCTGTGAACGAAATAAAGTCCAGTCTAGTACCCTCTCAGGACATGTGCTTTCTGGGTGTGAGACTGAATACAGCATCCCAGATGGCCTTTTTGACCCCGGACAAACAAAAGAATCTTTCCCTTTACTTCCATCAATTGTCTCATCAGTCCAGGCTGACTGCAAGGACAGTCCTTCAAGCCTTGGGGTTCATGGCATCTTGTATTCTGGTGCTTCCCAATGCCAAACTGCATATGAGGAAGTTACAATGGTATCTCAAAAATGTATGGACGCAGCTCTGCCAAGATATGGACACTGTCATTCAGATAATACCTTGCATTCAAAAGGAATTTTTGTGGTGGGCTCAGGAATGTCACCTAAACAAGGGACTCTCTGTGACCCGGCCAGAGGCGAGTCAGATTCTAACGACAGATGCCTCAGACAAAGCTTGGGGAGCTCATCTAAATGGAAAGTGGATACAAGACACGTGGCCTGCCAGACTTCAACATCTACATATCAACTTGAAGGAGATGTTAGCAGTCCAATTTGCATTAATAGCTTTCAAGGATTTACTTCTTCCAGGGCAGGTGTTGGTTCTAACAGACAACACAACTGTCATGTGGTACATCAACAAGCAAGGGGGAACACATTCTTATCCTCTATGCAGACAAGCAATGATTTTGTGGGAGACTGCTCTCAGTTTACAGCTAAATCTTCAGGCAAGGTTTCTGCCGGGAGCACAGAACTCCTTAGCAGACATGTTGAGCAGACGAATTATGGATCCCCACGAGTGGAAATTGGATCCTCATGTATTTCAGAAATTGACAGTGTCATGGGGAACTCCAGACATAGATCTGTTCGCTTCTCCACTAAACTACCAGCTGCCAAAGTTTTGCACAAAAAGGTTTCATCCCACAGCTTGGAAAGTGGATGCTCTTTCTTTCAATTGGAGCAATCTTCATGTGTATGCCTTTCCACCTCTGCCTCTCCTCCCAAAGGTACTCCTAAAGGTCAGACAGGACAAGCCAAAGATGATTTTAATAGCTCCAGATTGGCCTCGACAGCACTGGTACCCATTACTGAGAAGTCTGGTAGAAACCTCCATGGCCTTTGCCTTGGGTCACTCACCTGCTGTCTCAGGAGAACAGTCATTTACTCAATGTCAAACTTCACTCTCTTCACCTAACAGCCTGGCATATTCTGTTTTAAACCCTGGAGGGTCTCAGCTTCCACAGCAAGTTTTGAATGTTATTTTGGAGGCCAGAAGGCCTAGTACAAGGAAAGTGTACGCAGATAAATGGAAGAGATTTTTATTTTGGAGTGCAGCAAAGGAGTTTGATGTTTCTAAGCCTAATTTAAGTGTGGCTCTTCAATATCTTGCTGAGTTACTGGACAAAGGTTTGTCCTTCTCTTCTATTAAGATTCATGCTGCAGCAATTTCTGCTCACTATGACTGTGACCCACCATTGTTTTCTCATCCTTTGTTTAAGCAATTCCTTAGAGGGGCAAAGAATATAAGACCCCACGTAGAGCTCCTACTCCTGCTTGGGATCTCAATTTTGTGTTGGAGAAACTCACTCTACAACCTTTTGAGCCTGCAGCTACTGCCGAGTTGAAATATTTATCATGGAAGACTGCTTTTTTATTGGCCATTACCTCTGCGAGAAGGGTTTCTGAATTACAGGCCCTTATGGCAGTTGAGCCTTTCTTGATTTTCCATAAGGACAGAGTATCTTTGCGTACTAATCCTTCCTTTATGCCTAAAGTGGTTTCAGGTTTACTGCTCGCTTTTATGTGTTATTATTGTTTTACAAGTTCTCAAATATAAACGGTCCATATAGCTGTGAAAAAAGTTTTTATCTCTGTACAGTGTGAATAACGAGTTTGCTGTGAGCTGCTGTGGTACAATCTGCTGCCGAGCATTTGAACTTCCTGTGTTATACATCAATTTAAATAATTTCCTGGTTTCTAGTGTGGCTTTAAACCAAACTATTCATTTACCTACTTTTTATGCAAACCCTCAAAATGCAGGGGAGAAGATTTTGCACACTTTGGATATACACAGGCAGTTGCGATATTATTTGAGCAGAACTAAAGGGTTCAGGCAGTCTCAGCAGTTATTTGTTTCATTTGCTTTGGGTTCTCAGGGCAAGCCTATTTCAAAACAAACTATTTCTAAGTGGATTGGGTTTTGTATTGCTTTCTGTTATTCCCATCATGGTAAGGAGATTCCAGTTGGGATTAGGCCTCATTCCACTAGGGCTACTGCCACTTCTACAGCTTTTTTAAGGGGGGTGGCAACTAAGGATATCTTAGAGGCAGCCACTTGGAGTTCAGTGCATACTTTCTCTAAGCATTACCACCTTCCTCTTTACTCTAAATCTAGGGCTGGTTTTGCCACTGCAATTCTACAGGGCATTTTGGCAGCACCTAATGCTTTATAGTTTTGCCATCCTCCCTTACCTCTGCTTTGGGATTCTACCCAAGTGTAAGGACTGCAGCAATGTGAGATGAAGAACATAGTACAGTTTTGTACCTACCATAAATGTAGATGTTCGAAGCTCTACATTGCTGCAGTCCAATTTACCCTCCCTCCTTCCCCTCTGTAGTTAGAGGCGGTGGTGTGGTTTGGGTTGTAAATATTGTGGATATGTTATATATTGTACATATGGTTAGTGCAAGGGTGGTTGGTTGTTTTTTTGCTGTCTTTTGGTTTTGGCCTTTCTTTTTAGGGTCTTCTGACATCTGGGGCAAGAAAAGACTGAGGATATGACGTTGGTCATGCGCATTTGTACCCTGACGTCCTGATGTCAGTCTTAAGCGCCTTGACCAACGTCAGCCTAATACTTTGATATTCGGGCCGACCGAGGACAGCGGACTACCCAAGTGTAAGGACTGCAGCAATGTAGAGCTTCGAACATCTACATTTATGGTAGGTACAAAACTGTACTTTATAACTTCTTTTTTTTTTATGGAGGTAGTGCCCTTACTTATGAGATGGGCAATATAGAATGTCCTTACGACTGTGGAGACATGGTGGTCAAAGGTAAGGTTGCTGTCAGCCTGTGTGCCCAGGTCTCTCACCACTGAGTGCATACTTAAGGTGTTGTTATTGATGTGGTAGTTAGTAGGAACATCGCTTTTACTGAAATTAATGGTAGTACATTTTTTTGCATTGAGTTTAAGGCCATGACTTTGGCACCAGTCATTTGTTTGTGTAAGACCCTCTTGCAGGATGTTGACATCATTTGGAGATTCTATGACTGCTCCCAGTTTGCACTCATCAACAAATTTTTTCAGCCACAGACCCTTAGTTTTTTGCTTGTACTTCAGAGAAATAGATTCCAAACAGTAGAGGTCCCAGGACTGATCCCTGTGCAACACCACTGGTTACAGGTCTCCTGTCGGAGGTGGATTCCCCTGTTTTGATTATGAGTTCTGTCAGTGAGCCAGTTAGCGACCCATCTAATGGTATAAGGGTTGATGACTAGTTGGATGAATTTGTCAATGATGCCTCACTGGAAGATAGTGTCAAATGCCTTGGTTATGTCCAGGTAGGCTGTATGCACAGATTTCCCTTCACACAGGGTGTTGGTGAATGTCTCAAAGAAGTCCACTAAGTTTAACAGGCAAGATCTTCCTTTGACAAATCCAAACAGAGGAGGGAGATTACCTATATCCTTGTTTATAAGGTCACTGATGATTCGTTCCATGGCCTTGCAGATAAGGCTAGTCAGGCTAATAGGTATATAGCTCCCGGGGTCAGTGGAAGCACCACCTTTGTGCAAGGGAATAACGGTGGCTGTTCTCCATTCAGCTGATATGAAACCGATGCTTAGACTATGATTGAAAAGAGTACCTAATGGTGTTGCTAATTCATGTTGGAACCAATGTAGGACGCAACCTGGGATTTTATCAAGTCCCATAGATGTTGTGTTTTTGGCCTTATAGAGGGCATTTATGACCTGCTCTTTAGAGATACAAGGTGAGGGACAGGTGGTAGGGATGTCATGGGGTACGTGTGGTGGGGACAGAGGAGTGAAGTTTTCACAGAACCTGTTGACCAACAGGTTATCTATGTCCACAGGATTAGTGTATGTGGTATCATTAGCTATCAGTTCGGCACCAATGTCAGCCTTTCCTTTTAGGTTACGGATGTAACTATAGACTGCCTTGTGGTTGTCCTTTGTTGATGAAGTTAATTTGGACTCGTAGTTTGCTTTGGGGGACTTCGCAAGAAGTCTTATTTGCTTGTTTAAGCTGAGGAGGGAGTGTTTTCAGTTTAGGAGGGCTTGCTCCCTCTCACTCTTAGACAGCAATTTCTTCCTCTTATTGTAAAGCCTGTTAATGGCAGTTCTTCACCAGGTAAGTTTGCTCTTCCTTGAGGAGCTTGTTTTGGTCCTATCAGGTACGGCCGAGTTAGTCCGATTTTTGGTCAGACCTTACCAAGGAGGACCTCACAGTGGGGTGCTGCAGTAGTCCCCCATATTGGTAAGCACCAGATCCAGGATGTTGGCACCCAACCAGCTGGTCCGGGGTATTGGAGTTAATGAAGTCGAGGAACCTTTGGTCAAGTGAGTTTGAGCACAAGTAATTTACCCAGTCATTGGAAGGGAAGTTAGTCACCCAATCCATGGTGTTCAGATGTATTTTGATAGGCTGAAGTAGATCCAAATAGGCAGAGTGGGTTTCTTAATTCAGACAGATTACAGGCTAATGCTGTGGAAGGGTTTATTGTAAAGCTTGTAAAAGGAAATTGCCTTCATTTTGCTATCTTTAATCTTAGACTTTTTGAGTGTTTGATAGTGTGATTCTTTGTTGCTTAGTGTTGGAAGTTTTGTGTTCGATTTTGTGATATAGTGATGAGTCATACTTAATGTATGTCCAATGCATAGCATCAGACAGAATGTTTAGCTGACCTCTGCTTTCAATATTCTGTCTCTTTAACTGCCGTTGAATGCTTGTTAGCGATTATAGTAGCTTGTAAATTGTTGATAGTGAGAAATGCAGTGTCCTTGAGTATTACGTTATGGTCATGGTGGTTTGACCTTGATTTTAGAATATCTAAGCAAGAAGAATGGAGGACAGAGCCCCTGTGTAAAACAACAGTGTTGTGATTTTGAAGGTTGTTTTTATACTGGGTCGTGGGTATATGGTGTGATGGACTTAATATTGTTACTGTGGCTGAAAATGCGGAGTGTGCTATCAGTTCTAGCTGTAGAGTATGTGGATCATTAGCTCAGTGCTTTGAAACTGTGAAGAAACAGAAAGGATGTGATATATTAATAATTTCAGGCTGTTTTTCAGGAGAAAAAATTGACAAGAGGTATTGGGCTTGCCATTTGCCTGTGATGGGCATTGAGTATATCGTTATGCTTCATACATCATCTGAGAAAGTGTCAGATCAAGACTGCTTCACTGTTACCCTAATCAAACTGAAGTTACTAAATATGTTAAGGATGTCCTTCAAGGATGCATCTGCAGTCCTAACTTATGGGTTGTCCTGCCTCAGGCAGCCCTTCGGTCGTCCGGATTCCAAAGTCTGGGTCTGGCCTCGGCTGATGTCGCACTTCACCCGACGTCATAGCTGCTGTGAATTGGGTATAAAGGCATCAGCCGACGCCATTTTCCTCAGTCTTTCTTGCCGCGCGGTGCCTGAAGCAGAAGCTGTTCGCAAGTGCCGGTCGGTCAGATCCAGAGATTTCTACTACCGAAGACTTCTAAAAAGCTAAGTACCCCGTTGGGGACTCTTTCTTGCCTCAGCCGATGTCAGAAAAAGTAAATAATTGTTTAACTTGTGGGAAACAAATACCTCATAAGGATTTCCACTCTTACTGCCTTCCTTGCTTAGGCCCAGACCACGACATATCAGCTTGTCTATTCTGTGCCTCCTTCAACCGACGGACACTTAGACGTCGGTCGGAGTTTGCAGAGGAGTTTTTTGGTCCCGCTTTTGCTTACAAAATGCCGTTGGATTCTCCGACTTCACAATTAGCTAAAAAGCGTAAGGAAAAGGACCGACACTCGCGGTCCGCGGTTTCGGCCGAAACCATGGTTAAGCCAACCGCGAGTGTCTCGGTTTCGGCTGAAACCGAATCCTCGGTTCTTCCTTCGGCCGAAAGCTTGCCTCCGACAGCCGAGGCCTCACACAGCATGGCTGAATCTGCTACTGAAATTTCTCCTGCTGTAGCAGTCACCCAGGATTTATCAGATACTATTCCTTTAGAAGTATCTACTCCTGCACGTGGAGCTGCTAGGCCCCCTGCATCCATGTCTATCAAGGCTTTTTCTAGGGCTAAAGCAGCTAAATCTTCTAAGGCCTTGCCTGCTAAAACAGGCCTACCTCTAGTTCCCAAATGCTCAGCCTGGCTGAGGATCTCATTTCTTTGATCAGGGGATCCCAACCTCACCCAGACAGGTTCTCTCAACCCCCTCCAGAGAAGAGGCCTAGAGCAGAGCCCCCGGACCCAGTTTCTACAGACTATTCCTCGGATGATTCAGAAAACTCAAATCCTCCAGAAGGCCCTTATTCTCCATATGAGGATTCTGATGCAGAAGACTCCATTCCTTCTGCCTCTCCTCCTGAGGAATTTTCTTTTGGGGAAACCTTACATGCTATGAGAGAGCAATTTCAATGGCAGGGCCAGGATTTTTCAGATTCAAGGAAAAGGCTAAGGACCTTTTTACATTTACCACAGCATAGGCCTTTAGCCATTCCTCCAGTACTAACAGTTGTGGATGATGCATTTAATGATGCCTGTACGGCCCTGACTCTCTTCCCCGGCCCCTGCTAAGCCCGACAGATATTACAGGGTCCCGGACACACACTTTCACTTGTATAAGGCTCCTATTGCAGATCCTGAAACCATTTCACAGGGCCCCAAAGCTGTAGCAGCTGCCTCTGCCAAAACCCCCTCCCCTCTGAAAGAGAATCTAGAGCATTAGAGAGATGGGGTAAAAAAGTTTATACTTCTGCTACTCCTTCCGCTAGGGCCTTAAACTGTCAATTCCACATGATTCAGTATCAGGAATTTTTGTTAGACCAGCTAAATAAAAACTGTCCTCTCCTGAACCTATAGACCGTAAGTCCCTTCAGGATTTGGTACATAACACTCAGCAGGTCAGTAATCATTCCTTAAAATGCGGCTATGATGCACTGGAGGCTTCCTTTAGATCAGCTATGACTGGAACAGTGATCAGAAGGCATGCATGGTTAAAAGAGCAATCCTTACCAGACCATGTAAAGTCAAAGCTCCTAGATGCTCCCATGGAGAAACAAAGTTTGTTTGGCTCCCCTGCACAGCAAGTGCTAAAGAAGGTGGAAGAAAAAGCAAAATCTGTCCAAACAGTCAAGGATTTCTTACAGGTCCAGCCTCCGAGGTTTAGTAGAAATTGGCCTTCGAAGAATTGGTCCTTTCCAGACACTTCCAGAGCACAGAGAGGCAGAAATAGGCGCCCAAGAGGCAGAGGTCAATCCAGAGGTGCCTACAAGGGACGTCAGTGGCAGCCTAACAACCAGAGAAGTACTGCCACAGATCCAGCTACTACCACTTCCACAGGACAGACACAATGACTTGACTCTGATTCCGCCTACCAGGGAACAACTGGAAGCACCCTTAGGCGGAAAGCTAGCATTATTTTCCGTAAACTGGCATTACATTACTGGAGACAAATGGATTTTACAGACAATAGACAAAGGCTACAGGTTTCACTTCCACACTCTTCCAAAAAAGAGAGGAATGCCAAACCTACCACCAAACCAAAAAACAAACGCTCTAGGACAAATCAACCACTTACTAAGGATGAGAGCTATAGAAAAGGTACCGCCTATGGAACAAGGACAAGGATTTTACTCCAGACTTTTCCTGGTACCAAGGAAGGAAAACCAATGGAGGCCTATTCTCGACCTGTCCGCTCTGAACACATATCTCATTGTTCCAAAATTCAAAATGCTGACCCTACAGCAACTTCTTCCCATGCTGGGCAAGGAGTCTTGGCTGGTGACTCTAGATCTCAAGGAGGCATACCTGCACGTCCCTATACGACCAGATTGCAGAAGATACCTCAGATTTCTTGCAGGATCAGAGCATTATCAATTCTCAGCATTGCCCTTTGGCTTATCTACTGCACCCAGAGTATTCACGAAATGCCTGGCATCAGTAATTGCTGATTGCAGGCTTCAGGGAATTCAGATTTATCCATACCTGGACGACTGCCTAATACAAGCGGACAACAAGACCAAATTAACAAAAGACTTGGAAAAGGTTATACAACTACTGCAAGCCCCTGGGATACACAGTCAACATGAAAAAGTCAAGGCTGGTACCATCCCAAAGGATAACATTCTTGGGTGCAGAACTGGACACTTCAAATCAGATGGCATTTCTCACAGCAGAAAAACAAAAGCAACTACCACTCTGTTTCAGGGCATTAACAACACAGAACCAGCTTACAGCAAGGAAAGTCCTGCAAGCCCTGGGGTTACATGGCATCCTGCATAATATTGATTCCACATGCCAGGCTGCATATGAGGAAGTTGCAATGGTACCTCAGGAATACATGGTCTCAACACAAGCGCACTCTAGAAGCCCAGATTCCAATAATTCCATGCCTGAAACAAGAATTCCTGTGGTGGGCTCAGGCCTGTCAGTTGAACAGAGGACTGCCTTTCCACAAACCTCACCCAAGCCAGACTATCACCACGGACGCCTCAGACCTAGGCTGGGGGGCACACATGGTGGACAAGTGTATACAAGGCCTATGGACACAAGACCAGCTGAACCTACACATAAATCAAAAAGAGATGCTGGCAGTGAAACAGGCAATTCAGACATTCAGACCGTTTCTTCAACAGGGTCATTTGCTGATAAGGACGGACAACACCACAGTCATGTGGTATATCAACAAACAGGGAGGCACACACTCATATCCTCTATGCTGGATGGCAATGGACCTGTGGAATGTGGCCCTGAACCTCAACATTCAGCTCCAGGCCATATTTGTGCCAGGAAAAGAAAATATACTAGCAGACACCTTAAGCAGAACTACCACGGATGCCCACGAATGGATGCTGCATCCAGACATCTTCAAATCCATTACAAAGAAATGGGGACTTCCAGAAATAGACCTGTTCGCATCCCACACAACCACTAATTGAGGAAATTCTGCACAAGGACATACCACCCACTTGCTTGGAAGGTGGACTCCCTATCCTTCAGTTGGGAAAACCTGACAGCATATGCATTCCCACCTCTTCCTTTGATGCACAAAGTGCTACTGAAGATCAAAGAAGATCACCCAAGGATCATCCTGATAGCTCCAGACTGGCCGAGGCAGCATCGGTACCCGCTACTGAGGAGCATCTCTCGGACACACGCATGGCCTCTACCTCTAGTTCCTTTACTGCTAATACAGAACAACTTCAAGATCCTACATCCAAACTTGAAGACACTGCAGCTAGCTGCTTGGAATATTACATAAAACAAAATAACCCAGATTTATCTCAGAGGGTTAAAGACATTATCCTGGAGGCTCGCAGACCCTCCACAAGGAAGACTTATTCAGCCAAATGGAAAAGATACCTCATTTGGAGTGCAGCAAAAGGAGAAAATGTATCATTGGCAAACATAGCTAACATCCTGGAATATTTAGCAGAACTCTTCCACAATGGCCTGTCTTACTCCTCCATTAAGATTCATGCATCAGCAATTTCAGCAGAATACAACATGGATCCTCCAGTCTTCTCTCATCCTCTACTCAGGCAGTTTCTGAGAGGAATTAAGAATGTAAAGCCTCCAAGGAAGCCACCTTTGCCTACATGGGACCTTAACTTTGTGCTGGAAAAGTTAACACTTCCCCCCTTCGAACCAGCAGCAACAGCAGAATTACAGTTCTTATCTTGGAAAACTGCTTTCCTGCTTGCAGTCACTTCAGCAAGAAGGGTTTCTGAATTACAGGCATTAATGGCAGTACAGCCTTTCCTTATCTTCCATCAGGATAGAGTGTCCTTGAGAACTAACCCTACTTTTATGCCAAAGGTGGTCTCCAGGGTATCATTGAACCAAGCAATCCACCTACCAACATTCTTCCCCAACCCACAGAACAGGGGGGAAAGACTACTGCATACCTTGGATGTGCACAGGCAATTGCGCTACTATCTGGACAGAACCAAGAACAATAGAAAAACTGACCAGCTTCTGGTAGCATATGCAACAGGAAGGCAAGGAAAAGCAATTTCAAAACAGACAATCTCAAAATGGATAGGAAATTGCATTAGATTTTGTTACTCTTTTCATGGAAAGACAACTCCAGAAAACATCAGACCTCACTCCACAAGGGCTACAGCCACTACTACAGCTTTCTTACGAGGAGTGGCTACCAAGGACATTTTAGAAGCTGCTACTTGGAGCTCCGTGCATACATTTGCCAAGCATTATAATCTACCTTTATACTCCAGATCCCGAGCAGGTTTTGCAACTGCTGTTTTTTGCAAGGGATTTTAACTGCACCATAATCATCTTAGTGCCTCCTCCTCCAGTTTGGCTATGGTATTCTACCCATATGTTAGGACTGCAGATGCATCCTTGAAGGACATAGTACAGTTTTGTACCTACCATAAATGTAGATGTCCGAGAGGTATGCATCTGCAGTCAGGATTACCCACCCTCCTTCCCCTCTGTGGTACTCCTAGGGTATTTGCCCATCTTGTAGCTAGCTGGGGGAATCTATTATGGTGTATTTGTTTGTATATATGTATATACATGTTTATTTTGTTTGCTCTCTACTGTTTGGAATCATTTGCATTTATCCAAATTTAGCCTTCCTAGAGGGCACCTGGCATCTGGGGCAAGAAACACTGAGGAAAATGGCGTTGGCTGATGCCTTTATACCCAATTCACAGCAGCTATGACGTCGGGTGAAGTGCGACATCAGCCGAGGCCAGACCCAGACTTTGGAATCCGGCCGACCGAAGGGCTGCCTGAGGCAGGACAACCCATATGTTAGGACTGCAGATGCATACCTCTCGGACATCTACATTTATGGTAGGTACAAAACTGTACTTTTCTGAAATAAGGAAACAAGCTTTTAAGAGTAAAGATCTGTCAAGTGAGGTTATGGAAGAAGTACTCCAAAGTGTGGCTTGGGACACAGTTGTAGAGTGGCCTAGTTGCAGGTGTCAGAGACGGACTGTAGTTAGCATTCATAATTGTGTTGTGAAGAGACATAGTATGCCATATGGTTGTATTGCAGATATCAGTCATTTGGCTTGCACAATTTATGGTTTTACATTTGTATTCTGGAAGGAAGTGAATAGCAGTGTGCAGTTTTTAACTATGGAACAAAGTCTGGTGGATTTATCTGTTTCCCAGCTGTGGAGTTATGATGGTACATTTCTCTCTCTCTCTCTCTCTCTATATATATATATATATATATATATATATATATGGGAACACTTCACATAATCGAATTATTGAAATCTCGAATTTCATATGGTCGAGACCATATGATCAAGATTTTAATAAATCGAATGTGTGTAGTGTTTAGAAATAAGACTTTACTTACCTTAATACATTACGTGCACACAGAGACAAGTATTGTTGTATGCGCCTTGTGTGTGTAATGTTTATTGTTTGTGGTGTTGGCAGGAAGTGAGAAATCTCCGTTTTGCGCTTCCGCATACAGCAAGAGGATTCCCATCTCCCACTGTAGCGATCTTGGAGTTGGTATATTTAAGTAGGGGGGTGTGGGGCACAGCCCCATAGAAGTGCAGGGCAAAGCCCCAAGTTTGTGTGGTTTTTTTTTTTTATGGTTTCCCTTCAGAAGTTCGAGTTTCCGAAACTCGAGCTTTTGGTTTTGGTTATTTGCAGTTCGAGATTTCGGAAATTCGATCTTCTGAAGTGAATCTATATATATATATCTTGGTCGACAGTTCATTTGATCGACAAGCATTTTAGGTGGGGGGCTGTGCCCCCCCCTAACTATATATATCAACTCCAGGGTTGCACAACATTGGGGAAAGGGGCAAATCTGGTTGTCGACCAAATGAGCTGTCGACCAAATGAGTGTCGATTATATGAACTGTCGACCATGTGAAGGGGACCCATATATATATATATATAGATACATATATATATATATATATATATATGTTTGTGTGTGTGTGTGTGTATGTATATATATATATATATATATATATATATATATATATATATGATTGTGTACAACATAACATTCAAGCATGGGTTCAGAATTATGTATGTATGTAACGTTGCATGGCAGTATGTTTATGAATTGTTCGCTGTACATGGTTTGAATCCTGCTGTGTATTTTGTTCTGTGTGATTCTTAGACTGAAGTTAGAAAAAGCTTATTCTTTGTTGTTTCCATAGCAAAGATTCATGGATGTCTTCTTAATTTCTGTCAAATTCTGTGGCAGAAAATGCACGCTACTAGTTTGAGCTGTATGGCAGCGAAGTTAGATTTAGTTAGAAAATAGATGGCTTTACCTTTTTGTATGCTGTTGAATTACCATCAGTACATGAACTTTTGAAATGTGAATTTCCTGAATGTGTTACTTCCTTTTTTGGGGTACTTTGAGCAATACTATCTGCAAGGTAAAATCAGACATTTTAATACTCATTTAGCTACTAGCTGTAAAGTTTTGGCACTGTTTGGCCATGAATTTTGGAGCATATCTGAGTTGTAGAACTGTATTTCATCCTGTAAGAAGTCTTGGAGAAAGAAAATCTCTCACAGATACCACACTTTCCTCAGAATCTTTATCAGAAACCTGAGAAGAGAAAAAATACAACTGTACCTTCATAATCTATTACAGATTCCAGTTCTTGAACCTCTTCAGGGAATCTATTTTTCTTTTACCAGGAACTACCATTTAAGATGGTCAAGGGCCCATACAAGACCCTGAGCCTATCCCAGTAAATTACTCTTGTCCAGAATAGCTGACATAGGAGAAGATAAATGTTTAGTTTTCGGTTTCTTTTTATCAAGACGCTGTGGAAAAATAGACCCAGTATTACCAGTATCAGCTTCTTCAGGGATGGGAATAATATTCTGGCTAAGCAGGGGCACATTCCCTGACCCTTTCCCCATGATGGACAAGAATGGCTCTCTACAGTGGACATGGTTAACCCGTGTTCCTTGGTGGATGGACTACACCAGAGGGATCTGAAGAAAAAGCTGAGTGATATGAGAAACTAGGTTTGGCCACAACAGAGTTGCCCATTGGAGGCTAATTACTAGCCTGCTGTAATGGAAAAGGCTGCTTAAGATTATTTTTCTTTCTGTGGCCAGAAGAATGTCTGACTGAGGGGGCAGATACTTTGCTCAATGGTCAAGACAGAAATTAGGCTCGTTTCCCCAGGGAAGCTTAGCAACAGTAGTCGGTAAAATAGGAGAGTAGTAAAGAAGTAACTTTTTCCTATAAGAAGTACTTTAAAAACTTTCCACAGTTCAAAAAGTAAAATAAACAGTTTCTCTACAGAAAGTGTGAAAAAACTTTTCACCACAAAAGTAAAAAAGTGCACCCCATTTAAAAGAACATAAAAGTCACGAGACAGTCAAGGAAAATACTTTTTCCTATCTTAAAAGTACAGTTTATTTCTTTTTTTCTTACAAAAAGTAACTTTAAACAAGCAATACAGTAATGTGGAAAGTTTTTCCCAAAGGGAACTATATGTCCAGCAATGGAACAGCATTAACTGCCTCTCTATCCTTGAAAGCCCATAGAGGACTGTTCTTCTCCAGCGGCATGAAAGTTCCGAAGGGCTTGGTGTCCAAACCTGACTTTTTAGTCAGCTCAGCTTGAGCTAATGGTTTGGGTCTGTAGAAGGTGCTCTGAAGGTTTGGAAAGTGTCCAGCTGCTATGTCCTATGCAGGATATAACCCATGTTGCTAAGGCTACTGTACCAGTGATCATTATGAAGAACACGGGGCATAATGTCCTTCTATTCTAATGTTGCAGTATTCTTTATATGGCAGATCCTCTGCCAAGGGCGACCTGACATCTGGCCAGTGTACAAGTGCTTTTAAGTACTGCTAGTATGTGGAACGTCACACGTATGGCATAGGAGTACGTCGGCCATAAAAGTGACGTCCGCAAATACAGTCCTCTGAACTTCCCTGCCTCAGTCCAAATGCCGTATTTGATCGTCCATCTCTTCACCCAAGTCATTTGTTGCTGGTCCAGTTTTCAGATAAGTGCCCAGTTGGGGTTTTTCTTTTTCTCTTGCTACTGCTTTCTGCTTTCTGTTGTGAGGTTTCATGTTAAATCAAAGACAAGTGCTAATGTGGGAGTCAGATTTCACATAAGGATAGTCATATCCTGTGTCTCTCTTGTTTGGGGCCTACACATGACCACAAATCCTGCTCTATTTGCCAGGCCTTCATCATTAAGACCCTACGGAGCTGTCTTTCGCCCCTAAATATTTACTTAGAAAATCAGCGACTGAATTGTTTAGCTAGGGACATTATGGAGGGTACATCTGGGCCTGCTGTGAAGCCTTTATTGAAGAGGATGGCCAAGAAGCCAGGCCCTGAATCTTCTGTTGCAACTCCTACTTAATGATGTCTCTGTTGAGGTCGATGAAGACCCGGAAATCTGACCAAGGTTACCGCGTGTTCCTTGGTGGGTACTGTATTGGACACCATCAAGGAATCTGCCTTACAAATGTCCTCAGAGCAAAAGCAGACGTCCGCATCAAATGGTCAGGAGGAACCAAGGCTCGTTAATTCAGAAGGCCCTAGGGGTATCCCTCAGATTCTAGTTAGGGAAGATATTCCAACTACTATTATTGAGTGTAGGCCAACGTCAGGTCCCTCCATTTTTCATCAGGCAGATGTGCGGTTAAAAAAAAGTGGAAAACCAAGCCCATTTCTGCATCCAAGGCTCCACAATCCAATTGGGAAATCTTTTCTCAAGGCTTACTTAATGCACTCCTGGCTCTTAAGCCTCCTTCAGCTGATCCTTTTTTCCTTCAACTTCTTCCCCACTCAAGAGAGTTAGGGTGCTGGAATCGTCTCAGGATAAGGGCTCTTTTGAGGATGAATTCTTGGCCTACTCCAATCAAATTCCATCCCCCCTTGAATATGCTTCCCCTGAGGAAAAGTGATGGCATGGATTTTCCAGTAGAAGAGATCACCTTTGTGGAAACCTTAGCTAAAATGAGGGAGTTTTTTTTAACTGGGACTGCTCTCAGGTTTCCAGTGTTCAGAAAAGATATTATGCTCTTTTACAAATTGGAGTATCCTTCCCCTTCTGCTGTACCTCCAGTCTTACCAGCTTTTCTGCATGCATTTTATTCAGCATGTAAGGCCCCAGACTCCCAGGTCCCTGCCGCTAAAAGGCCTGATAGGTTTTATAAGGTGCCAGATGAGAGTAAATTTCTTTAGAGATGTCCTTCAGCAGATCCTACTGTGGTTTCCATTGCTTTTTAAAAAAACGTTCAGACTGTTGCCACCCACCAAGCTTCTCCCTTCTGGTAAGGAGAGCATAACTGTGGAAAGAACATAGAAAAAGGTATATACTTCTGACAACTTAGCTTTCCGTGCTATAAATTACCAAGCCCGTATGACCAGATATACTTTGGCTGTTCTTTCTCAAGCCACTCAAGCACTTTCTCAGCTCCCAGACTCTGATGTTAAAACTCAGGTGATGTCTCTTTTAGGAGCTTCTTCTTTGGTAGCACGTCACTACATTAAATGCAGCTATGATGCAGCAGCAGTGTCTTCTAGGGCATTTGCATCTGGATCTGTCCTTAGGAGGTATTCCTTGTTGAGGCTTCATCCACTTCCAGATGACATCAAAGCAAAATTAATGGATGCTCCTTTAAATAATAGTGCTTTGTTTGGGCTGCAGAGTTGTTTAAATCTTTGCGGGAGAAAGGTAAGGAACTACAAGATTTAAAACAAATCTTTGTTTCGCCTGTTCCTAAATTTCAGAAGAATTATCCCTCAAAGACAACTTTTGTTGCCGTCCCACTACTAAAAACATGAAGGGAGGTAGGAGAGCTCCACAGTCTAAACCCTCTCAGTCAGTTCCTGCCCAGAAACAGCCCTTTCCAGACAAGCCAGATAGTCTGTGACTACCACACTCATCTCAGTCTTGCTCCTCTTTCTCTGCGTCTTTCCCTGTCTCTTCCATTTTAGTAAACTATTACTCAAGACTCGTGGGTTCTTTCTATTGTCAAACAAGGGTACTTCATGGTTTGGAAAACTCTTCCTCCATTCTTCAGCATTTCACTACTACTGCATGATCAGCTGCATATATTTCCACAGGTGTTTCAGGAGTTGCTACATCAGGGAACAATTCAAGAAGTTCCTCTGCCCCTCAGAGGAAGAGGGTTTTACTCCAGGATGTTTATCGTACCCAGAAAAGATGACCTTGGAGACCCATTCTGGATCTTTCTCACCTGAACACTTTTCTGAAGGTTCCTTCCTTCAGCTTGCTGTCCTTGCAAACCTTGATGTTCATCGTGTTACACTGCTGCAGTCATCACACTTGGGTTATCCTGCCTTCAGGCGGTCCTGCAGTCGGCCAGAGTTCCAAAGTCTTGGTCCGGCGTCAGTTGCTGTCGCTTCTTCCCTGACGTCAGTGCGCCAGGGGTATATAATATGCATCCGACGCCATTTTCTCCAGTCTTTCTTGCTGCGGGGTGCCCAAAGCAGAAGCAGTTCGCAAGTGCCGTTCGGCCGACTCCTGAGATTTTCAAAGTCGAATTTCAGATCCAAAGTCTTCAATAAAGCTAAGTAACCCCATTGGGGAACCTTTTTTCTTGCCTCAGACCGATGTCAGAAAAAGTTAATAATTGTATTTCCTGTGGGAAGCAAATACCTCATAAGGACTTCCACTCTTACTGTATTGCTTGCCTAGGCCCTGATCACGGCGTCACTAGTTGTCGGTTTTGTGCTAGATTCAACAAACGCACTATAAAGAGACGCTTTGATTTTGCTTTACACTACTTTGGCCGAAGGTTCAATTATACCATGCCGTTGGATCAGCCGACGATCTCAATACCAAAAAAAATGCAAAGACAAGGATAAAGACAGGCATCCGAGGTCCAAAACCGACGATGAAACCTCTTCTAGGCCAATACCTCATAAGGACTTCCACTCTTACTGTATTCCATGCCTAGGCCCTGATCACGACGTCACTAGTTGTCGGTTTTGTGCTAGATTCAACAAACGCACTATAAAGAGACGCTTTGATTTTGCTTTACACTACTTTGGCCGAAGGTTCAATTATACCATGCCGTTGGATCAGCCGACGATCTCAATACCGAAAACAATGCAAAGACAAGGATAAAGACAGGCATCCGAGGTCCAAAACCGACGACGAAACCTCTTCTAGGCCAATCGCCGGTTCGCCTGTTCTCAGTGAGGCACTTTCGCAGCCCCTGACACCTGCTACCTCAGAGCCACAGGCCACTTCCGACTCCCACGTGGAGACATCTAGGCCTCTGGAAACTCAAGGTATTGGGCCTACGGAATCTAATCCCTCAGATGGTCCGGAGCCGCTGAGCAGGCACCGGCTTCTGAGGGTGTTTCCAGACCTTCACAACTTACCATTAAAACAACAGCCAAGACAAAGGTACCATTAAAGACAAAGAAACAAGTACAGCATTCTCCTGGACAGTCCTCAGTGCCTAAGAAACAGATGCTTAAAATGGCCGAAGACCTCATTACTCTAATCAGGGGTTCCCACCCCCCCTCCTGAGAAAAGGCCTAGGCAGGATACAGACTATGACTCCTCTGATCAGGTTTCCATTTCCTCTGATTCCTCTTCAGACCAGGGATATTCTTTACCCCCCTATGAGAACTCTGATGCTGAGGAATCTATTCCTTCAGCCTCTCCTCCTGAGGATTACTCTTTTGGGGAAACTTTACATACCATGAGGGAACATTTCCATTGGGAAAGTCCGAAATACTCAGAATCCAAGAAAAGGCTCAGGGATTTCCTCTTATTGCCTCAACACAGGCCCCTGGCTATTCTGCCTCTGCTAGACATTGTGGATGATGTGTTCTCTGAATCCAGCTTATATCCTGATTTATTTGCCCCCTGCTCCAGCCAAGCCAGATAGGTATTATAGAGTCCCTGACTCTCACAAGTTTCTTTACAAAAACCCTTCTGCTGATCCAGAAACTATTTCCCAGGGTCTAAAAGGGGTTAAGGCTTCCATTGCAAAAAATCCAGTACCCTCTGACAGAGATTCCAGAGCTTTGGATCGATGGGGGGAAAAAGTATACACGTCTGCAACTTTAGCAGTAATAGCTTTAAATTGCCAGTTTCGCATGCTTAAGTACCAACAATATTTAATGGCTCAGTTAAAACAGAAAATGCTTGCTAGCTCAGAAGCTCCTGATTGTAAAGAAATGCAGGATTTATTGCATGCAGTTGAACAGGTGGGAAAACATACTCTGCAATGTGGTTTTGATTCTTTAGAGGCCTCTTGTAGAGCCGCAGTTACAGGTTCTGTTATTCGAAGACATGCTTGGTTAAAAGAACAGAGTTTACCTGATCATGTTAAGGCAAAGTTATTGGATGCTCCTTTACAACATGACACCTTGTTTGGTGTTAAGGCAGAAGAGGTGTTAAAGAAAATGGAGGATAAAGCTAAATCTATGCAAACAGTCAAGGATTTCTTACAGGTACAGCCACCTCGGTTTAGCAGAAATTGGCTAACAAAAAGTTGGTCCTTTCCAGTGTCAGACAGGCCACAGAGAGGCAGATACAGATGCCCAAGAGGCAGATCTCAACCCCAAGGCTCAAATAGACGACAGTGGGGCACCTCAACCCCAAAAGGAGGTGAGGACAAGTCTTAACCTTACAGGAAACAGTCACAATGACTTTCCTTTGCGTACGCCAAGCACGTCCCTTCTGGAAGCCCCCTTAGGGGGAAAACTAGCACTTTTTTCACAAAACTGGCAAATAATCACCCAAGACAAATAGGTCCTGAATATTGTGTCTCAAGGTTACAGATTCCACTTCCATACTTTATCAAAGCTAAAAGGAATGCCAGACACGCCACAAAATCAATGGGCAGAGGCACAAAAACAAATTACAGCCCTCATGGACATGAGAGCTTTACAAAAAGTACCACAACAGGAACAAGGACAAGAATTTTACTCAAGACTCTTCCTGGTCCCCAGAAAGGACAAAGCCTGGAGGCTTATACTGGACCTTTCAATTCTGAATACTTACCTGGATATTCTGAAATTCAAAATGTTGACATTACAGCAGCTTCTACCCATGCTGGGCAAGAAAGCATGGTTTGTTACTCTGGACCTTAAAGAGGCATACCTGCATGTCCCTATCAGACAAATTTGCAGAAGATACCTCAGATTCAAAGCTGGTACAATGCACTACCAATTCTCTACACTGCCCTTTGGCTTATCTACTGCGCCCAGGGTCTTCACAAAGTGCCTGGCACCAGTAATTGTATTTTGCAGACAAAAAGGTATTCAAATATATCCATACCTGGACGACTTCCTCATTCAAGCAGAGACAAAGGACATTCTTCAACAGCATCTGGTGTTTGTGAAAAAGTTGCCAATTTCTCTAGGGTACACAGTAAACGAAAAGAAGTCAAAACTAGTGCCCTCACAACAGATTACATTCCTGGGTGCCAGCTTAAATACAATGGCCCAGATGGCTTACCTCATGCCAGACAAACAAGTGCAACTAACTCAATATTTTCAACTACTGGCAAAGACGTCCCATCTCCCTGCAAAAAAAATTTTGCAGGCCCTGGGATTCATGGCATCCTGCATACTACTAATACCATATGCCAGACTGCATATGAGGAAATTACAATGGTACCTAAAAAGTGTTTGGACTCAACATTATCACAGTCTAGAAGCAGTAATTCCAATAATCCCCTGCCCTACAACAGGAGTTTCGATGGTGGGCACAGGCGTTTCACCTAAACAAGGGTCAGCCTTTTACCCAACCCACAGCCAGGCAAACTCTCACAACAGATGCTTCGGATTATGCCTGAGGAGCACACATGGCAGGAAAATGCATTCAGGGCAAGTGGACCACAGACCAGATGCATCTTCACATCAATCAAAAAGAGATGTTGGCTGTTTAAAATGCCCTAACAGCTTTCAAGGACCTTCTACATCCAGGACAACTATTACTATTTATTTTATTTTACAATTGTTAACCGGGCTAGTCTAGCTGGATATATGTCCATTTTCAGTAGAGGCCCGGGGAGAAAAGCTCCAAGCATGAACAGTGATAAAGTTAACAATATATAGAAACATAAAGGATTACATTACAATCTAATATTAGTCTAAAAGGAGTAATAATAATACAAATTTTAACTACAACAGTTAACACTGTATAGAAACATGCAGGAATACAGTACAGAGTATTATTAGTCTAAAAGGAGTAATGAAAATACATTTTCAATTCTAGAAGATTTAGAAGAAATTCTACTAACTAATTATATAAAGCACAGTAGAATGTATGAACAAGTCTCTGGTAGGGAAGGGAAACACAAGTGTTATCCTCATACTTCAAAGAGACAGTAGTCACTTGTTTTGGAGACTTAGTTTAGAGGAGTAGGGAAAGGGGTAAGTGAAAGAGTAAAGAAAAATATCAGTCTGGGTTAGTGCATGGACAAAGCCAATGAGTTTTTAGATGTTCTTTAAGATGTTTTTTAAAAATAGAAGTATAAGCAAGGGTGGATAATTCTGAGGGAAGCTGGTTCCAGAGTTTTCCTGCAGTGTTTGAGAATAGTGAATCCCCAGCTTTGTTATTAGCTTTATTTGAGGAAACAAGGAGCTTATTAGCAGAGCGCAGTGTGGATAGATTTGTATAGTGTGAAATTAGATTGGTGAGGATAGGTGTGTTGTTAGGGTGGTATAGGATTTTTTGAGTAATAAGTAATTGTTGACAGAGTATATGGTTTTTCAATTCTAGCCGTCCTAGTTGTTTGAGGTTAAGGCAGTAGTGAGTTTTAAAGGGGGAGCTAGTGATGAATCTAGCTGTGCTATTATAACAGGTGGAGAGTTTAGAGAGGTTATTATTGGAAAGGTTAGTATATACGAGACAGGCATAGAAAAGGGTAGAAATGAGCTGGGTTTGGGCAATAGTTTTTCATGCAGAAGGGGTAAGGAAGGGTTTGATTCTATAGAGGGTACCAAGTTTTTTGTTAACAGACTTTATAGTGGAGTTGATGTGCTCATCATAGCTGAGACGATTATCAATTGTTACACCTAGAAGGCGAATTGTAGTATCTGGGGTAATGTTGGTGCCATTGTTAGAGGTTATAGTGAAGAAAGGAGTAGGAGATTTGTGAGTAGGGGTGAAAAGCAGTAATTTAGTTTTTTTGGGATTTAGGAGGAGGCAGTGTTGCATAAACCAGTTTTCAACTTTATGAAAAACAGTTTGGGTAAGGGAGTGGAGAGTGGCTATATTCTTAGCTGTACAGATTAAGGTGGAGTCGTTGGCGTATTGAATGCAGGTGGCTTGAGGTATGTTCATGTGTAGATTGTTAATAAATAAAGAAAAGAGTAGGGGACCTAGGATAGAGCCCTGGGGTACTCCTATATTAACTGGTAGTAGTGAAGACAAATTGTTCTGCCAAAGTACTGCTTGCTGTCTATTTTCCAGATATGACCTAAACCATTGTATAGCTTGAGGGTTGAGAGAGTAGGCATTTAGTTTGTCTAGTAGTAAGTTATGGTTAACCATATCGAAGGCTTTCGACAGGTCAATAAATAGCGCAGAGGAAAAAGAGTTATTGTTATGATTTTTATTTATGGAGTCGGTAAAGGATAAGAGGGCAGTCATTGTGCTGTGGAATGGTCTAAAGCCATGTTGGCAGTTTGCAAGTAGGTTATTTTGTAATAAGTGGTTAAGTAATTGTTTGTGAATGCACTTTTCCATGATCTTAGATAAAGGGGAGAGTAAAGCGATAGGGCGATAGTTTGAAAGCTCGGTAGAAGAACCACCTTTGTGTAGAGAGATGACATGGGATATCTTCCATAGAGCAGGGATTTTGCCTTCTGAGATAGTTCTGTTAATAATGATGGGGATGGGATAGGCTATGGCTTTTGCCACAGTAATGTGGTGCATAAACAAGGGGGCACTCATTCTTATCCCCTATGCAGGCAAGCCATGACCTTGTGGAACACAGCTCTAATGTACCAAGTTCACCTGCAAGCACAATTCCTGACAGGAAAGAAAAATACTCTGGCAGACGACCTAAGCAGAAATATCATGGACCCTCACGAATGGAAATTAAATCCACAAGTCTTCAGCACGATAACACAAAAATGGGGATGCCCAGACATAGATCTTTTTGCCTTCCCTCTGAATTGCCAACTACAAAAATTCTGCACAAGGACTTATCACAAACAAGCATGGAAAGTGGATGCTCTTCTGTTCAGCTGGAAAAACCTAAAAGTCTTTGCCTTCCCACCACTGCCCCTCCTTTCAAAGGTACTCCTAAAAGCCAGTCAAGAAAAAACACAGATGATCCTGATTGCTCCAGACTGGCCACGCCAGCACTGGTACCCTATCTTAAGGAACTTGGCGCAGGGCCCACCATGGATTTTGCCCCAAGTTCCACACCTTCTGACTCAACAAAACAATCAGATCCTGCACGGTCAGCTCAAAACCCTAAACCTGGCTGCATGGCAGATACTTTAGTCAAACAGGCAACATCTCTATCTAAAGCTGTTATGGATGTCATTTTGGAGGCCAGGAGGCCTAGCACCAGGAAAGCTTACTCAGAAAAATGGAAGAGATTCTGCGCCTGGAGCCAGGCTCACAGCCTTGACCCTCTTGTTCCAGACATTCCTCAGATTTTACAATACTTGACTGAGATGCTGGACAGAGGCCTATCGTTTTCATCAATTAAGATCCACGCCTCTGCCATTTCTGCACATTACAACACGGATCCTCCTTTATTCTCTCATCCCTTGCTAAAGCAGTACCTCAGAGGGGCTAAAAACATAAGACTGCCCCGGAGAGCACCAACACCAACTTGGGACCTCAATTTCGTTTTGGAAAAACTGACCCTACCACCTTTTGAGCCAGCCAATACAGCCGATCTAAAATTTTTATCATGGAAAACAGCTCTGCTCCTGGCAGTAACTTCAGCACGAAGAGTCTCAGAGCTACAGGCATTAATGGCAGTGAAACCTTTCATAATTTTTCATCAGGACAGGGTATCTTTAAGGACAAACCCTACCTTCATGCCAAAGGTGGTATCTAGTGTGGCTCTTAACCAAACCATCCATTTGCCTACTTTTTATCCAAACCCCCAAAATAAAGGGAAGAAACTGCATTCTTTGGACATACACAGGCAGCTACGCTTCTACTTGGACAAAACAAAAGCTTTCAGGAAAACTGATCAACTGTTTGTAGCATATGCTGCAGGATCACAAGGCAAGGCTATCTCAAAGCAGACTATATCCAAATGGATAGGACATTGTATTCGGTACTGCTACACACAGCATGGAAAATCAGTCCCTAATAACATTAGGCCTCATTCCACCAGGGCAACAACCACTTCAACAGCCTTTCTCATAGGAGTACCTACCAAGGAAATTCTGGAGGCTGCAACTTGGAGTTCAGTGCACACCTTCACCAAGCATTACCACCTCCTTCTTTACTCTAAACCCAGAGCAGGATTTGCTACTGCAGTTCTGCAGGGCCTCTTAGCCAATCCTAACTCTTTATAGAATAGCCACCCAAACTTAGCTTTGGGATTCAACCCAAGTGTGATGACTGCAGCAGTGTAACACGATGAACATAGTACAGTTTTGTACCTACCATAAATGTAGATGTTCGAGTGTTCACACTGCTGCAGTCCAGGTTACCCTCCCTCCATCCCCTCTAAACTAGCTGGACTTATCTATACCCTTCTATCCTATACAACCTTTGGGGTGTATTTGCTGGTAACTGAAGGTATTGTTTTTTGTTTTATATGTATATTTTTGATTAGCAATATATATTGCCTACCCACTTGGGGGCACCTGACATCTGGGGCAAGAAAAACTGAAGAAAATGGCATTGGATGCATATTATATACCCCTGGCGCACTGACGTCAGGGAAGAAGCGACAGCAACCGACGCCCAACCAAGACTTTGGAACTCTGGCTGACGGCGGGACCGCCTGACGGCAGGATAACCCAAGTGTGATGACTGCAGCAGTGTGAACACTCGAACATCTACATTTATGGTAGGTACAAAACTTATCTTCACATTCAGATTCATCCCCTTTGCAGGAAAGTTTTACATTTCTCTATTGCTTCCTTGCATTTTTAATTCTCAGCTTTGCCCTTTGGTCTTTCCACTGCCCCACGGGTATTCACAAAATGCCTCGCTCCTGTCATTGCTTACTGCAGACTTCAGGGTATCCAGGTTTACCCTTAGCTGGATGATCTTGTCTTTCTTGTTCCCTGTCCAGAGAACATGGAACAAAATCTGCAGTTTACTATTTCTCTTCTCCAAAGGTTGGGGTTCACAATAAATTTCAAAAAGTCTTTTCTTTCCCCCTCACAGGACCACATCTTCCTGGGGTGCAGGTTGCAGACAAATCTCATGCTGGCAGCTCTACCTCCTCCAAAAGTTCAGTCTCATTTCCTTCTTCCAAAGTCTTCTCCCTCTTCTTTCTCTTACAGCCAGGGAATTTCTTAGGCTTCTGGGGTTCATGGCATCCACTATTCCCATGTTGCCTCTGGCCAGACTTCACATAAGGAAGGTTGAGTGGTACCTGAAATTGGTTTGGATGCAGCATGCACATCCAGTGGAGTTTGCTGTCCCTTGCCTCAAAAAGGAACTCCTTTGGTGGATTCAGCAGATTTCCCTGAACCCAGGCTTTCCTCTGCATCCTCCTGTTCCCACACAGATGCCTCAGACCTAGGATGGCAGGCAACCTTTGCTTCCATGAAGGTACAGGCCCTCAACAGCAAAAGAGTTGAGAGCCCTCATATTAGCTCTTCAGGCTTCTCATCCTCTTTACCGTCCAGGACCTCTAAAACTGTTTACAGACACCACTGTTCTCTGGTATGTAAACAAACAGGGGCAGACAAAGTGTACCTTCTGTGCAGATTAGCTCTCATGGTGTGGGAGCTGGCAGTTCAGTACCAGGTGACTCTTCAGATAGTTTATATCGCTTCCAGTCAGAATTCTGTGGCAGACAATCTGAGCAGGTCCGTGACTCAGTCCCACGAATGGATGATTAACAGGGATGTGTTTCTGGAAATTATCCACTGGTAGGGTACTCTCACGTAGATTTTTTTGCCTCCCCTTTGAACAGGCAACTTCCTCTTTTTTGTGCCAGAGTCCCAGGTCCTTTGGTTTGGAAGGTGGATGCCCTATCAATTTCATGGAAGGGGGTGTTTCTTTATGCATTTTCCCCCTTTTCTCTCATTCAGAAAGTCCTGTTCAAAATTCAATAGGACAAACCAAAAAGCTTGCTGGTGACCCACTTTTCGCCAAGACAACATTGGTTTCCTCTTCTGCATTTAGCCAAGGACAGTCATCACAAGTTACATCACAGGGTGGGCAAAGGATCTCATCCATCCACATCTGTCAACTCTGTGTCTGACAGGCTTCTGACTCCTTTCAGTCACCTTTTTTTCTGAGGACATGCTTAGGATACTGCAGGAGGCCAGAATATCCAAATACTAGGAAATTCTACTTATCTAAATGAAAAAGTTTTTCTATCTGGTGTCATTCACATAACCTGGATCCACTGGCTATTGATGTTCATTGGTACTTTCCTACTTGTGTGAGTTGCTCAGTGCTGGTTTGTCTTACTCCTTGATGAAAGCTCATTTGTCAGCCATTTATACCTGCCTGCTTTTGTCTCCCCTTTGGCTTCTAGGTTAGAAGTTAAACTCTTTCTCAAAGGCATCCTTCACATTAGACATCCCAGGAAACCTGTTCCTTCTCTTTGGGATTTGCACTTTGTTCTGGAGAAGCTGACTGTGGCTCCATTTGAGCCTGCAGCTACAGTTTTTTTGCAGCACTGTAATTAGAAAAGGGTTCTGTTACTAGCTTTGACTTCTGCCAGAAGGGTGTCTGAGCCTCAAGCTTTAATGGCTCCTCACCTTTTCTGATTTTCCATAAGGACAGAGTCTCTTTGGTACTAACCCTTCTTTTATGCCCAATGTTGTGAATGAGTTGTCTCTTAACCAATCTATTCATTTGCCCACCATTTTTCCTTTGCTGCAATCCTGTAGTGAGAGGATTTTACACACATTGGATGTGCATAGACAACTTTGATTTTATTTTGATAAATCTAAAGCTGTCAGGAAATCTGATCAGCTTTTTGTTTCTTTTCATCCCAATGCTCAGGGATTGCGTGTTTCCAAGCAGACTATTTCCTCTAGGATTTCTAGGGTTATTTCTTTTCGTTATATGTTTTTCATGGGAAGAGCCTCCCTTTTCATGTTAAGGATCATTCTACTAGGGCTGTGGCTTCTTCGGGTGCTTTCTTTAAGGATTTGGATACCAGTACCATTCTAGAAGCAGCTACTAGGATTTCTGTACATACTTTTATCAAGCATTACAAGTTGGATGGCATATCCAGTTCTAGAGCTGGTTTTGCTAGAGCCATTCTTCATGGCTTTCTAGAGAGCTCTTCTAGTCCCTCCTCCTCCCAGGTTTCTTTCTGAGCTTTAGTACTCTCCCTCATGTAAAGAATATTACATTAGAATAGAAGGACATAGAATAGTTGTCTAAAAGCTTATCATAACCATAGATGCCCTTCTCTTTTATGTTGCAGTATTCTAGCCCTCCCTCTTTCCCCCTAGTGCCTGCTTTTGTTCTGGATGTCTGATAACCTTCTTGTTTCCTTGGGCTGGCATTCCTCCTGGGGCATTCAGTTCTGAGGATTGTACGTGCAAATGTCGCTTTTATGGCCAACATAGTCCTAAGCCATTTGTGCAACGTCCCACATACTAGCTCCCTTGCAGTACTTAAAAGCTATTGTGTACTGGCCGGATGTTGGGTTGCCCTTGGCAGAGGATCCCCCACGTAATGAGTACTGCAACATAGAAGAGAAGGACATCTATGGTTATGGTAAGATTTTACAGAACTATTCTTTCCCCAATCCCGGTATTACATTGATCTCATAGAAATATCAACAGCTGCACTGTCAACCAAATTAAGTCTGCAAAAAAGTTTTCAAGTAAATTACAATTCAACAATATTAAGGATCCTTATCTATCTGCCTGTATAGATAGATAGATATAGATATGTAGATACATGTGCAAGCAAGCAGTAGTCGACCAAGAAACTTAGTGAAACTCAAGCAATCAAGCCAAAAGTATCACGCAAGCAACTCGGTGACCACTAACATCATCAAACACAAATCACTAATCAAAGCATGTCTAATGCTTTACTTATGTAAACAACATGCATATAGAAAGCATTATGGAGCAGCGAATAGTATTGTTGCCTCACAGCAAGAGGTTCTGTGGTCCATTTCTTGCCGGGTTGCTCTCTTTGAGGACTCTGTATATACTTCCCGTGTTCTTGTGAGTTTTCATCAGGTACAATGACGTGTCTGGAGCATTTCTCCCTGGGCCTCTGCTGAAAATTGGATCTGTTTTAAATAAATAAAGGTACTCCACTTTCCTCCCACATTCCAAAGGTGGAGTGAACACTAAATTGGCTTTAAGCATAAATATGTGTGTTTGTGTGTGTGTGTGTTTGTGTGTGTGTGTGTGTGTGTGTGTGTGTGTGTGTGTGTGTGTGTGTGTGTGTGTGTGTGTGTGTGTGTGTGTGCGTGTATGGTGTGATGGTGTGAAAGAACAACCATGGCAGGGCTAACCATCTGCCAGTGTGAACATAGGCTGTAGATGATGGTCACAGTTGATGTGACATCCTGACCGCATGTGCAGAAAAATGGGAAGCAGGGTATTATGGATGGATGTATAGCCATTGTATGACAAAACCAAGATAATACAGAAAACAGAAATATCATAAGGGCTAAGAAAAGGAGACCAAATTCAAAAATATTTTCTGATGAGTACTAACAAATGCTAGCCTCTCTCTTGGTTCTTATGCAAGTTTTGTTTGACTGAAGGGAATTCCAAAAGACAGCTGTTCTCTCAAATTATCCACCCTGTTTTGCCATCTGACCAAAAGCATTCATCAAAGCACACAGATCAGGTGGCTATAACCAAGCAGGTATCTTACACATTGCCATTGGTGCCAGCCTTCCAAAAGATTCTGAGTAAAAGAAGCAAAGGAGAATGCTAATGTTTCTCAATCCCTAAGAAAATATGATTTGTTACAACTGGAGTTTCCAGATACTTCACTCCCTCCCCCAAGTGGCCAGAATCATAGGATATTTTTGTCACAGCCTGTGTTTTCTCTGACATACTGCTTGCCCTTAGGAAAACAGTTAAATTGTGTAAAATTCCTCAGTCTTTCAAGTTCGTATACATTAATCCCAGACCTGACCCAGCAGCTGTAGCTTTAGTAAATCCAGCTGCTGCCAAACATTAGTAATAATCCTTTTGTCTCAAAAAAGGACGAAAAAGCTTTTGATAAGTTTCTGGAAAATGTGTAAGCTTCTGCAACTTTTGATTTTCAGAATTCTCAACTCTCTGACTCATGCTGAAGTTTATCCTGAATGATTGTGAAGGTATGAGGAATGTTTTGGCATCAGTTCTTTCATGTGAAGAAAACTCTGCATTGTGTATTTTGATTTCTCCTATTTCTCATGTCATTACTGATTGTTTAAAATGTGTTTATGACTCTGTAGATAGTCTTCCTGGGTTGCTGCCACTAGTACTGTTTAAAGGAGATTTGCCTGGCTGCGCTCTCAGAATCTTCCAGATGATGTCAAAAATAAAAGTTTGATTTATCCCTAGGATAGAGATTTAGTTTTTGGACCCTCTGATGCAGAGGTCATCAAAAAGTGCGATGAGTGATGTAAGCTGTTTAAGGTAATCTCTCAGATATTTCAGCCCTTCTCCTCTAATTCCCCAAGGGATTCTTTGCTCCTTAATCTAATTTTGGCAAGAGACGGAATGAACAGTCTCAGAAGAATGCTGGTAAGCAGCTGTTTAAATCAGTGGCAGGAAGGCTCTCCAAAAGAAAGTAGGAACCCTCCATAACAAAAGGCAGTCAAATAAGTCAGAATGATTAGGATGGCAATTTGACCTGCACCCCCCCCCCCCACCCACCCACACCACACACACACACCAGTCCCTAGTCAGAATCTCCATTTCTGTCTATGGCAACAGATTGTTTCAACAAATAGTTTCTGAATGTGATCCATCTAGAATACAGATATCAGTGGGAGGAAAGTCCTCTTTCTCAGCAGATTCCTGCTCGTCCACCAAGCTGTTCCTCCTGCTCAGTTAGGCAAAGGATTTTATTCAAGAATGTATTGCCAAAGAAAACTCTTCAACCTTTTATTTAAAAGATGCATATCATCATATTCCTTTTCATCCAGATTTCAAGCATTTCTTAAGGTTTTACTTGTCTGGATCACATTATCAGTTCTCTGCTTTAGCCTTCTGGATCACATTATCAGTTCTCTGCTTTTAGCCAGGTGTTAGCTCTTTCTATAGTTCACTGCAGACGGCAGGGTGTCCCTATATTAAGATGACTTGGTCATTTTTGCAGTTTTTTTTTTTTTTTTGAAAGAAAATTTGTTTTTTTTTTTTTTAGATTTTTTTAAAAGTGCTCTTAAGAGATCTCCTTTAACAAAGTCTTTTCTGCATCCCTCCTTTCCAGGATCTGATCATATCCCTCCTTCTTCATCTGCTAGATGCCTCAAAACAAATAGCTTTTCTTCCACGGGGAAAATAGATCTATATATAGATCTTTTCCCGGGGTTTTCCATTCAGACTTCTGTCTCAGTGAGAGAATACCTCAGGATTCTGTGTTGCATGACTTCCATGATGTTAATGATACCTGTTTTCAAGACTAAACTGTGTGGCCAGCAAGCTGAGCAAGACCAGTGCAGACCATCTCAAATGGAAACTGGCAAAAATCTCACACAGGACTCCATGCAAGAAGGCCTGGAAAACAGATGCATTTTCTTTTCCTTGGACAGGAATGTTCCTGTTTACTTTTCCATCCTTTTCACTGACCTCCAGGTTACTTCTGAAGTTTCAGGGGGACTCCCAAAAGATCAGTGACGTGACTCCCTTCTGGCCTAAACAATGGGTCTCCCTTTTTTTGGAGCTGGCCTAGAGCAATTCTGACAACTTCCTCAGACTGGATTTGCTTATACTAGATTAAGGGTGTTTGATAAATCCTGACTCCAGACAACTACAACTGACTAGATAATAGAGTCTTAATACCTTTAGCAATGCCCATATGTATGGGGACATGATAAGAGAAAGTATTTAGGACTGTGGATTTAAAAGGCATCTGTTATAGCAGCTAAGGATATGTGGAAAGAGATTAAACAAAAGCTAATACAAAAATTGAGAATCTGGATACTGTTATGGATACGGATAGTAATATACAGGCAGTGAAAATGTTTTTAGTCCTGTTAGTCTTGTATACGGGTCAGGCATACTCTTAGCAATCCAAGGAGAGGTTGTGGGTAATAATTAATAAAGAACTGAAAGAAGAAAGCAAAAGTTAAGTGGGATAGGTAGATCCTTCCATTAGAACAAGGTGGATTAGGTTTACCTGATTTGTAGGGATATTTTACAACTACATAGTTAAGGCTCATATACATAACACAAGATGAAGTTAGTAATTCAAGGTGGAAAGGGATGGTGACGAAACAAGGGGGAAGTTCAAGAAAAAGAGAGCATGTGATTTTTGGATGCAGATCCTTAGAACTAAGTCAGTATGAGAATGGGGAAAGGAGATTTTGCCAATAGGGATGACTGCAAATAGGTATACAGAAAATAAGCAAGAGGGGGCTGAAATGTACCAGAGAAATGTGGCAAAGGAGCAAAAATATTGGGACCAAATAACTCAAATGGGAAAGGTAATAGGGTGGGATGAGGCCAAGAAGACATTTGGATTTTATGCTACAGACTGTCTTCCCTACCAGGGCTTGATCCAAGAGTACAGGCAAAGAGAAAGGGCTACGTGAATTTTACGTGAAGTACTTGCTCTGGCAAAGCTTTTAACTGAATCTAGAGCAGATGCAGCTGTTAAAAATGGATAATAGTAGGACATACAAAATATTGCATGGTAACTATAAGAATCAATCTGAGAAGGTTAGAAAAGATTGGGAAAAGAGACTGGAAAAGCAGTTTAGAAGAAAATAATGGGAATATGTATGTGTGGCTCCCAAGTATGCAGCCAGGTCCAGAAGCTTTAGGATCTTTGCTTGGAAGTGTTTGCATAGGTATTATTATATCCTAAGCAGACTTCAAAGAATTTTTCCTCCGGTAGATAGCAAATGTTGGAGGTGTGATGGAGAAGAAAGAGGTAATTGGGAACATAGTTTTGTGAGTGAGTTGGCAGGTTTAAAAAATTACCTGCAAAATACTCTTGTCAGAAATATTGGGTGAGCCAGCAGCTGTAAGTAAGGAAGAAATTATTCTTTTGAGCTGGGATACAGGATTTGAATTGTCTAGACACAGTAAGGCCATGCTAAGTTTAATTCTGTTGTCTGCCAAAAAAGCAATTACTAGAAAATGGAAATCAAAGTCTACAACTGTGTTTGAGGTACTGAATGTTGTAAAAGAAATGTAAGAATTGGAAGAGTGATCTTTAGAAAAGGGAAGGAGCAAATTAGAAGTAAATAGAAATTGTGGGAACAGTGCATGCATAATAATGTTCAGGAGGAGGAGTGAGGTTTAAGGGAAGGCAGGACAATTGTTTGTAATGTTGAACTAATGATAGTAGCAGAGAAAGTATATGTTGATGTACTGTATATTGTATTTCAGTGGAAAAATGTTAAAATGGTTTCTTTTCCTTTCTGGTAATGTATGTCTGCCTACGTCTTAAGCAATAATTTAATAAAGGTGTTTTAAAAAAAACAGCCTTAATACCTTTTAGGCAACTGTTTTCTGGGGATGTGCAGCAGGTATTAATGGAGGAAAGAAAGCCTGCTACTAGAAGATCATATATTAGCAAATAGAAAAAAGTTTTCTGTTTGGTGCCAAAGAAATAACTAGCACCTATTCAGTGGTAGTGTTTCTCTGGTTTGCAGTATTTGTACGAGTTACTATCTTACAGCCCTTCTTAGTCATCTGTCAAGGTTTATTTTTTTACCATTTCAGCATGTGTACCCATGGCCTTCCCTCTTTCAATGCAGTCTCATGAACATTTTTTTGAAAGAGGTTCTGCATAAGAAGCCTCCCAAAAAGCTAGTGTCCTCTTCCTTGGGATCTTAATTTTGTGTTAGAGAAACTAACGGCTGCTCCATTTGGACCAGTTCATCTAGCTGACTTGAGGTTTTTAACGTGTGAAAACAGTTTTTGCTGATTGCTTTGAATTCCGTAAGAAGACTATCTGAAGTGTAAGAACTTATAGTGGGTCAGCCTTATCTCATCTTTCACAGAGGCAGGGTTTCTTTGAGAACTAATTCCTTCTTTTATGCCTAAAGTGGCATCTGAATGCATCCTAAAGAAATATATATCTGTTTTCTTTCTAGAATACAAAAATGAGAGAGAAAGAACACTTCATACCTTGGTGTCCTCAGGCAATTCAGGTACTGTCTTGACAGAATAAAATCTTTCAGAATTTCTGTTCAGTTGTTCATTTCCTGTGAAAATAAGAAAAATAAACAACCTGTGTTAATTTCCAAATAGCTGTCTCAGGCTATTACCTTTTGTTATTCTCACCAAAACAAAATTATTCCAGGCAGGGTCAAGTCTCATTCTGCTAGAGTGTTGGCTTCATCTAAGGCTTTTCGGAAGAAGACATTTGGAGTCTAGAAGCAGCAACTTGGTCCTCTGTGTATAGTTTTACAAAACACTACAAAGTAGATTCCTTCTCCAGTTGTAGGACAGGCTTTACTAGAATTATTTTCCGGGGCTACTGGACCCTTCCTCTTCCACCTCCCAGTTATTTTAAGCTATGATGATCTACCCAAGTAGCTAAGGCTTTTGCAGAAGTACTTAATATGAAGAACATAGTACACCTGTGTAAGTAAACTTGCCATAATAGTAAATCTGATATTGGCAGTATTTCATCTCATCCTCACACATGGGTCTGGATCTGATCCATTGGATGCGACTCAGCCGTTAGCAAGCTTGTGGCAACCAAAAAGCTCTTGGGTACCTCCCCTTTCCCACAGTACATCTCTCCCATCACCCCAGATCTCATTTGCCGCTTTGTGAAGACATGGTCAAGTCAGCTAGCTCTTGGTGTCAGGTCATATATTTATAAATCTTTTTTTTTTTTTTATATTCTATATTTTCTCATTTTTTAGTGTAATTTACCTTTCTATCTCTCCTGTGTAACGTATAACCTTTTCTTACAAGTAACCAGCTTTTTTATTTAGGTTACTTTCTCTTCTCCCTTCTTTCCCACCAGTGACCATTTTTTTATAGGTTACTCCCTTTTTTCCCCTTTACCTTTTAGGCAACTCTTGGGCTACTGTCATTAGTAGTTTCTCCCTTCTCTGTCTCATGTGTGTGTGTGTGTGTGTGTGTATATATATATATATATATATATATATATATATATATATATATATATATATATATATATACACATACAGTGTGTGTGTATAAAAAACATCTCTTTGCTGTCACTTTTCCCTTCTGTGTGTGAGTGTTTGAGGGATCTCTCTACCTTCCTTATTTCTGTCTTGGTGGAGAAGCAGGATAAACCGTCCGGTTTCAAAAAATGTTCGAAGTGTAGGCATAAAATCCCAGTTAACAATTTGAACTCTCTCTGTGTATATTGCCTTGAACCCCTTCACTTACAAGAGGATTGTGCCATATACCATTCCTTTAATCATAGAGCTTTAGTTGAATGTAAAAACAAGCTCACTCTAAGGGATATGTTGCATTTGGAGAGGCTGTTTTTGAAGGTAAAGAGAAATCAGGTTCAGCCTCTAAGACTAAATCAGCTCATTTGAGTCCAGCTTCTTCTTTGTCCTCTAGATCTTTGGACAAAGCTAAGAGGGAGACCCTCTTCAGAACCAACAGATATTTTGGAGCCGCAACCAAAAATTCTGACATCATCCAGTACTGATGAGTCTGTGATCTGATCTAAGACTTTGGCTCCGACCCTCTACTCTGTTGGATCTGACTTCTTCGGCTCCGATCCTATCTGGTAAGGCTGGATCAGAGCCATCATCCAGTTCTTTTAAGCCAATTTTGACATTACCGAGGACTCTATCCTCTCCCTCGTATGACCTGGTTCCATCGAGGGTGCTGTCTCCCTTTCTGTCAAGAAAGAGAACCCCTTCTGCCTCATCTTTCCATTCGACCAGGAGCCTAACTGAAGAAGATGTGGAACGGATGGTGCAGAAGATTTTGTGGGTGAAAGGTATTACTAAATCCCCCATGACCTCGACCTTTAAGGTTCCAGGCCCGTTCAAACAATTCACTCCCCCTCTTCCGACTTCAGAGCAAGCTTCAGAGTTGTCAGATCCGATACACCTAGTACCTTTTAGCCCTGATCTGAAGATGTTCTTTTCCTTGGATCAGACTTTCAGTTGGAGCTCATTGGCTTTTTTGGAGCCAGTGTGTTCCCGGAGCTGTAGCAAACCTAGTGAACCTTGAGTGCACTCTACTCCCAGGTCTTCAGAGCAGTTGATGCTACTCAAGGCTTCCTGGAAATTGGGTTCTGCTCTGGCTTTGACTCCAGATGAGTTGTTTTCTGGACTGGAGGGGACCCCATCCTGGAAACATGGTTTGCCATAGCCAGAGTTCTCGTCCATTTAGGAGCAGTCAGCTTTTGTGGCCTTGGAGAGGGCTATAGCTGCCACTGCAACTAAGATGTCACCTGCCCCCTTGGATGCGCTATCCTAACAGAATACCTTGCATGCCTCTTCTCATTACCATGTTCCACAGGGTTTGCAGAACACCTGGTGCCAGGACACCCATCTGCATATCCCCCATCTTCCAATACCTTTCTAGAATACCCCACTGAGAAGGTCTAGGAAGAGGTTATGCAAGAGGAAGCATTTGGACTCTACGGATGAGTCAGCCACAGAAGACACTGACCTCTATGAGAGTGAAGGATCTCCATGATCACCCCTGAGGACTTTGTTTGGGGGGGAGATTCTAGAGATTCTAAAACAGAGGGGTGGATGTCAGTCCAAAAGTCCTTCACCTGAGAAGTCAGTGTACCTGGCTGCCTTTGGTTCATGCCCATCTACCTCCTGAGTGACTCTGCCCATCGATGAGCTCATAGGTTTGATCCCATGGCGGGAATGGGAGACCCTAGACTCTATCAAGCCTGTTCTCCGGAGACCATTATAATTGCTCTCTCAGATAAGGCTTTCTGGGCAAAAGGGGTTGCAGTAGATGCCATGGTCATGGTGGCAGCGACCAAAATGGAACTATCCGAAGAGAGTTCAGCCATCCATCCTCCTAATAAGAATTCCAGGACGATGTGTAGATGTGGGAAGCATGTCTTCTCATCAGTGGCCTTTGCCTTGCAGTCACTGAATTGAATTACCTTTCACATTTTACTAGATTGGAAAGGGATCTAATCAAGGAGCTCTCAGATACCCTTGAAGGAGCAGTAGCTGAGGGAGCTAAAGAGAAAGTAGCTTTCTAGTTAGTCACCCTACATTCGGTAAAAATCAAAAACAAAGTAGTAAATCCACGACAGTCAACACAGGAACACAAGGTAGATCCAACAAGATTTATTTAAGTGCTTTTCGGCTCTCAATACGACAGCCTTCCTCAGAATAAAAACCTTTATACAACTCTTTCCTTTTATACAAAAAAAGGCGCAAAAATAAAGCAATCATTCAATTAATTAGTAAATTAAAATAAATATTGGTCTAAATATACTCTAACAACATCTTCTTAAAGGTGTATGTATGAATGAATAAGTGTACCTAAAAATGTATTACTACTGAGAATTGATGCACCATAACCTGGGGTTGATTTCTACGATAGAATATATAAACAAATTCAGCACATTTAATTAAAGACTTGATAAAACCCGTACATAGGATATGTATGTGTGTATGTACAAGCACCTAACTGTTTTTTAATTTACAAAAAATAATAAATAATAAATTGTAAATAAAAATGCTGAAAAATAATAACTAAATAAATAAATATTGTGTGTAGTTAATACCTTAACAGATCGAAGCTGTTCACAAATACAAATATGTACACGTAAAAAACAAGATAAAACAAATAATGACACATAAAAATTCATGAATTCATAAGTAATTATGCATGAATATGCATAAAATACACAAAGGTCGAAAAATATTTCTCGAACTAATAAATTGACCTCATTAAACCAACTGATTAAGGAAGTTTTTAATATTGGTTAAGTTTTTTCCAAGTTGTTTTTTTAATTATATAATATAAAGAGAATATAAAAATGGTTTTACTTTGTCACGCTTTAAGCTATCTCACCAAGCTCTTCAATTTCAATAATACTGCTATTGATGAAGCTTCATTTAGGCCTGGGTAATTACCCGCATTCAATTTAATTTGCCATTTTAGTTCTAGTTCAAGCAACTTTAATGAAAAAGGTCTGCCTCTAGGGTTAATTTTTAATCCGTCAATGATCAAAAATTTAAAATGATGGTCGGGGAAACTCATAATATATTTGGCTAAAGCGTTATCCGTCTTTTGATGGGTAACAGCATAGATGTGTTCATACATCCTATCTCTGAGCCTACGCTCAGTTTTGCCGACATAAAAGGCGGCACATAGTGCACATTTAGCCAGATAAATTATACCCTTAGAATTGCAATTAAATTTATCATTTATTTTGTATAGGGCTTTATCCAAAGTAAATGTGCTACTGACCAACACGTATTTGCACATACTACATGCCTCACATTTAAACATCCCTGTTGACTTTCTCAGCGAGTCAGGCTGAAATCTCAAAGAGTCCTTTAAATTCGGACCACGCTTAAATGTGACATTAGGTTTATGACCAAGTTTATTCAGTAAGGATGTGTTATTTTTCAATAAGTTCCAATTTTTGTTTAAAATGTTAATACATTCAGAGCTCAATTTGGTATATGTGGTAGTAAATGACACAACTCTGTTTATAACAGAGTTTGGGGTATTAGATGGAATTTCAAAATTAGTACCCAGGTTGAAACCCTGATCAGGCTGGTCACCAGATTCGGTGACCTCCAGACTACCACAATTATGTTCCAAAGAAAAATAATCAGTATTTCCACTCTCCAAGTTGTCTGATAAATTTGTAGGACATAAACTGTGTATAGCCAATAAAGGCCTAAAATAGTTGGTTTCTCTTTTAAATTTGACATCGGCTATAATTTCGTCAATGAGCTCAACCGGGTAGTCTCTCTTCAGAAAAGCTGATTTTAAAAATCGACATTCATTGTCAAACTCATTATTGAGAGTTACAATCCGGGCCGCTCTGACCAGTTGTCCTTTTATAACAGCTTTCTTTTGATGAAATGGATGACAACTTGAAAAGTGGAGGAACGAATTAGAGTAAGTTTTCTTACGATAAATTCTAGAAACATAACAATTTAAGTCCATATTTTTAGATAACATAATGTCCAAATAAGGAATAGCAGAATAGTCATAAGTGTAAGTGAACTCAAGGAAATCAGTAGACTCGTTGAGGAAGCCGACAATATTGGGTGCAATTTGATCATCGCCTCTAATCAACAAAAAGATGTCATCAAGAAATCGAGTATAAAAAATAACTGATTGCTTGTATAAGTCGGATTTAAAGACCAAGTCAGATTCCCAAAAGGCCATTACTAAGTTAGCTACGCTACCTCCACACGGTGATCCCATAGCTATTCCTCTTTTCTGTTTGTAAAACAGAGACTCAAAGATAAAGAAGTTATAAGAAAGGACAAGATCTAATAATTCAGACACTAAGTAAATTTTCTTTTTTGGAAATTTATATTTGTACATCATGAGAGTAACCCATTCAATAGCAATGTCATGGGGTATACATGTGTACAAATCCTTGACGTCCACCGTTAAAAAATTATATTCACTATCAAATTTCAGTTTATTGATCTCACTCAAAAAAGCCCAGGAATCTTTACAGATTTGTTTTTCTTACCCTACATTCGGTAGCCAACTTGTCCATGAGACTTATCGCACATTCAGCTAAAGGAACAAGATGAGCTGTTGGTTTCGGCATCTTTATGAGAAGGCAGACCTGGATACACCTTTGTGATTTTGTGGAACCTTTTAAGTCTTTGTTCATCAATGCTCAGTTTGACAGCATCTTGTTTTGGTCCCAAAGTAAAAAATACGCAATCCAGGTGTGAAAAGGAAGGTAGAACCCTATCTGCCATGGACATATGTTTTTCAGCTCCTCAGAGACCTTATCCCAAGTGTCAGAGATGCAGCGGAAAAATGTGGTTCAAGATGTCTCAAGGGTCGTACCAAGACACACGTGGTGAGTTTTCCCCTGAGACAGCGGGGGAAACATTAATGGAGGACATCGCCCTTGAGGCAGAGGAGGTCTTCAAAACCAAGCTTCCCCAGGAATCTTTCTTCAGGAAGCCTTTTCAGTGCTCCTAAAAAGAGGCACCATTGTCCACCTCTGGAAACAATCATGGGTCGATGATCCCTGCCGGGATACCCTGGTAAAAGATAACTTCTAATGTGTGGGTGCAGAGGATAATATCCAGAGGTTACCAAATTCCCTTTTCTCAACAGCCCCCTGCAGAAACATCCCAGACATTCCATGCAGTCAAAGGGATCGAGCACTCAAATTCAGAGACTGCTAGAAAAAAGATTCACCCAAGAGGTCCCCTGATATTAGAGAGGGTACGGAACTTACTCAAGGTTCTTTTTGGTTCCAAAGAAAACAAGGGACTGGAGACCAATCTTGGATCTCAGCAGGTTGAACAAGTCAGTTTGACATTGTAAGTTCCAAATGGTCACAGTGCAGTCCATACTTACTTTTCTGGAACAGGACGATTGGATGTGCTCTATAAATCTTCAGGATTTGTACTACCACATAAAAATGGACAGATGCTCCAGAAGATACCTACGCTTCCATCTGGGAGGCCAGTAATTACCAGTTCAGAGCACTGCCCTTTGGTCTCCAGCATCCAGTGTGTTCACCAAATTGCATGGCAGTGGTTGTGGCTCACCTGAGATGACAAGGATTTTGGGTGTTTCCTTATTTGGACAACTAGTTCATTTCTGCCCCGACCAGGCATCTACTTATTCATGCAAGCGACTCTGTTCTTCAGCTTTGTTCAGAACTAGGCATAACCATAAGTTACCAAAATATCTCATCTGGAACCCACTCAAACATTAGAGTTTATAGGAGCACTGTTGGACACCAATCAGATGATTGTGAAACTTCCTCCTTCCAGGGTCTTAACAATCAGAAGACAAACTTCAAGGTTAATCGGAAACAAGAAGGTAGCTGCATGTCATGTTCTACAGGCCTTAGGGTCTATAGCAACAATTATTGTGTTTGTTCCTCTAGAAAGGAATCACATGCAAATTCTGCAATGGTTTCAGGCTTCTCAATGGTCAATAATTTGTCAACCCATGTCTCATGAGATTCTGATAATGAACATATGCAAAAAGGATCTCTCATGGTGGATTCATTCAGAACAGATGACTCAAGGGCAACGGTTTGTTCCCCTCAGCCACAGGCTACAGTGACCATGGATGCTTCCCAGATGGGGGAGACATTACTTGGGGAAAACTGTCCAAGATACCTGGTCCACAGACGAGGCCAAGCTCCACATAAACATCCTGGAGATGAAGGAAGTGCTTCCAGCATTGCAGGCATTTCAGGCTGCTTTTCCTCTGGGGATGGTAGTGATTCTCAGTCAGACAACATGCCGGTAGTATGGTACATAGACAAACAAGGAAGAATCAGATCATACCCCCTATGTCGAGAAGCGCTCAAGGTGTGGCAATGGATGATCTCATTCAACCGTTTTTTCTGATAGCAACGCATATTTTGGGAAGGTCCATTGTCATAGTGGACAAGTTTAGCCGAGCCATCCTTATGCCTCACCAGTTGTCCCTCAAGCAGAACATAGCAGAGAAAACTTTCCACACGTGGGGCCAGCCTTGCTGCAATCTCTTTGCTTCTTCCCTAAACAACAAATGCAGCAGCTACTTCGCCCTAATTCCCCCACTGAGGCAGTCTCTGAGGGGTGTTTTAGTATACATTTGGCCTCCCAGACTGATATATGCCTTTCTTCCCATTCTGTTGATTCCCAAATTCCTTCAGAAAGCCAGCAGGTTGAAAAGAACAGTATAAATCTGGATGGCCTTCAAGAATGCAACTGCAGTCCTGACATATGGGTTGTCCTGCCTCAGGCAGCCCTTCGGTCGGCCGGATTCCAAAGTCTGAGTCCGGCGTCGGCTGATGTCGCCTCTTCCCCGACGTCAGAGCGGCTGGGGTATAAAAGCATCAGCCGACGCCATTCTCTTCAGTCTTTCTTGCCACGCGGTGCCCGAAGCAGAAGCAGTTCGCAAGTGCCGGTCAGCCAGCTCCTGTGTTTTCAGATACCAAAGTCATCAAAAAGCTAAGTACTCCATTGGGGAACCTTTTCTTGCCTCAGCCGATGTCAGACAAAACTGAAAAAGTTAATAATTGTTTGTCTTGTGGTAAACAAATACCTCATAAGGACTTCCATTCTTACTGTCTTCCCTGCCTCGGCCCAGACCACGATGTCTCGGCCTGTGCTTGCTTCAACAAGCGCACACTTAGGCGCCGGGCAGAATTTGCTGAAGACTTTTTTGGGGAAAATTACTCCTATATCATGCCGTCGGAACTTCCGACAGCACACATTTCCAAAAAACGGAAGGACCGGGACCGACCTTCGTGGCCTGCGACTTCCACCGACACCACGCCTAAGCCTACCGCGAGTGCATCGGTCTCTTCTGAGGCGGTAATTTATCGATTAATCTAATTTCTTTAATCAGGGGCTCTCAGGCTCATCCAGACAGAGGTTCTCAGCCGCCTTCAGACAAAAGGCCCAGGGTTGAGTAGACAGATACCCTTTCTTCAGATGAATCCTCTGGTGAGTCAGGCCTTTCAGATTCCCAGGAAGAACCCTTCCCGGCCTACGAGGATTCTGATGCAGATGAATCCATTCCCTCTGCCTCTCCTCCTGAGGATATTTCTTTCGGGGAAATTCTACACTCCATGAGAGAGCATTTTCAGTGGCAGGGCCAGGATTTCTCGGACTCCAGGAAAAGGCTTCGGACCTTCCTTAAGTTACCCCAGCACAGGCCTTTAGCTATTCCCCCAGTGTTAGATGTATTGGATGATGTGTACTTAGACTCCAGTAATTCTCCTGATTCTCTCCCTCCTGCTCCTGTCAAGCCTGACAGATTTTACAGGGTTCCTGAAACTCATAAGCATCTTTTTAAGGCCCACTCTGTTGATCTAGAAACTATTTCTCAGGGGCCCAAAGGAGTGGCCACTTCCACGACCAAGAATCCTTTGCCCGCAGACAGGGAAGCTAGGTCCCTGGAGAGGTGGGGTAAGAAAGGTTATACCTCTACCACCCTTGCCATGAGGGCTCTTAACTGTCTTTTTCATATGTTTCAGTATCAGGATTTTCTGATGGATGATTTGCAGAAAAAGTTAGCCTCTCCTGAGCCTTTAGATAGAAAGGCTTTGCAGGATTTGGTTCATAATACTCAGCAGGTTAGCAATCATTTTCTTCAGTGTGGTTATGATGAATTGGAAGCTTCATGTAGGGCAGCTATGACAGGGGCCGTTATACGTAGACATGCTTGGTTGAAAGAACAGTCATTGCCAGATCATGTTAAAGTAAAGCTTCTAGATGCACCTCTGGAAAAAGACAAGCTATTTGGTGCTAATGCACAGGGTGTGTTGAAATCAATTGAGGAAAAGGCTAAATCAGTACAAACAGTCAAAGATTTCCTCCAGGTTCAGCCACCAAGGTTCAGCAGGAATTAGCCTTCAAAGAATTGGTCCTTTCCAGACACTGACAAGTTTCAAAGGGGAAAAAGCAGGCGTGCTCGAGGTAGAGGGCAATACCGAGGCTCCTACAGGGGCTGCCAATGGCAACCAACTAATCAGAGAAGTGGCGCAGGGACTCCCACTGCTCCACAGGGACAATCACAATGACTTGCCTTTGACACCGCCGACCAAGGCTCAAAGAGAAGCTCCTTTAGGTGGAAAGTTATCCTTATTTTCAAAAATTGGCACGTTTTTACAAAGGACGGATGGATTTTGAACATAATAGACAAAGGTTACAGGTTCCACTTCCATACCTTACCAACAAGACAAGGCATGCCAAACCTGCCACACAATCAAAGGGCAGAGGCACTCATACAAGTTTCAAAGCTGCTACAAATCAAAGCAATAGAAAAGGTTCCTCCTCAGGAACAAGGCCAGGAATTCTACTCAAGACTGTTCCTTGTTCCAAGAAAAGAAAAGCAATGGAGACCTATACTGGACTTGTCCTCTCTAAACACTTTTCTCATTGTGCCAAAATTCAAAATGCTGACGTTACAGCAACTTCTTCCCATGCTGGGCAAGGGGTCTTGGCTGGTTACTCTGGACCTCAAGGAGGCATACCTGCATGTCCCAATCAGACACAGCTGCAGAAGATACCTCAGATTTCTTGCAGGGTCAGAGCATTATCAATTCTCAGCATTGCCTTTTGGCTTATCTACTGTGCCCAGAGTATTCACAAAATGCCTGGCATCAGTAATTGCACATTGCAGACTTCAGGGGATACAAATATACCCTTATCTGGACGACTGCCTTATACAAGCGGACAGCCAGCAAGCCTTGATAAGAAACTTGGACTATGTCATTCACTTACTACAGGCTTTGGGATACACAGTCAACATTCAAAAATCAAGACTACTGCCATCCCAACAAATTATTTTTCTAGGAGCCAAACTGGACACAAATTCACAAATGGCTTTCCTCACAGAAGAAAAACAAGAACAATTACCAGATTACTTCAAAAGCCTAGCAAAGCACACCCAGATGACTGCAAGGAAAATCCTGCAGGCCCTGGGTTTCATGGCATCTTGCATTCTCCTGATTCCCCTGGCAAGACTACACATGAGAAAACTACAATGGTACCTAAAAAGCCTATGGTCTCACCTCAGCCACAACTTAGAAGCAATTATTCCACTCATTCCATGTCTACAAAAGGAATTTTTGTGGTGGGCACAATCAAGCCAGCTAAACAAAGGCATGCCTTTCAACAAACCTCAAGCAAGCCAAACCATTACAACAGACGCTTCAGATCATGGATGGGGGGCATACATGGAAGGCAGATGCATTCAAGGGCAATGGGCTCCCCGGGAATTGCATCTGCACATCAATCAAAAAGAGATGCTGGCAGTGATTCATGCAATCGAGGCCTTCGGAAAATTTCTTCAACAAGGTCATCTGCTAATAAAGACAGACAACACCACTGTTATGTGGTACATAAACAAGCAGGGAGGCACCCATTCTTACCCCCTTTGCAGACTAACAATGACTCTTTGGGAAAAGTCCCTGAAACTGAACATACAGTTGCAATCCCAGTTTGTTCCAGGCAAGGACAATATTCTGGCGGACAGTCTAAGCAGAAACATTATGGACCCCCACGAATGGATGTTGCATCCAGACATTTTTTCACAAATAACTCATGCATGGGGAAGGCAGAACATAGACCTCTTTGCCTCGCACCACAATCATCATCTGAAAAAGTTCTGCTCAAGGACTCACCATCCTCAAGCCTGGAGAATAGATGCTGTCTCCTTCAGCTGGAATTCTCTAACAATCTATGCATTCCCGCCTCTACCATTAATGACCAAGGTATTACTGAAGATCAAAGCAGAACAACCGAAAGGCATTTTGATAGCTCCAGACTGGCCAAGACAGCACTGGTACCCATTACTAAGGAGCATAACTCGCACCAAACCGTGGCCCCTGCCTCTATGGCCTCTGCTTATAACTCAGCACAATTACAGGACTGTTCATCCAAACCTGCAAACATTGCAACTGACAGCTTGGAGGGTTACATGACTTCTACCTATATTTCTCTCTCCAAAAAAGTTCAAGAGATCCTACTGGAAGCACGCAGGCCTTCCACCAGAAAAACTTATTTAGCCAAATGGAAGAGGTTCAACATCTGGAATGCCAACAAGGGCCAGGATGCATCAGTAATGAACATCCCACAGATTCTAGAATACTTGGCAGAAATGTTTCACAATGGCCTTTCATATTCTTCCATAAAAATACACGCTTCAGCAATCTCAGCAAAATACAACTGTGATCACCTGTGTCTTCACATCCTTTGCTAAGACAGTTTCTAAGGGGGATAAAGAATATCAAACCTCCAAGAAAACCACCAGTGCCTGCATGGGACCTCAATTTCGTCTTGGAAAAATTAACTCTTCCACCTTTTGAGCCAGCAGCATCTTCAGAATTGCAATTTCTCTCCTGGAAAACAGTTTTCTTGTTGGCAATTACTTCAGCAAGAAGAGTGTCGGAGATACAGGCCCTTATGGCAGTACCTCCATTTCTCATTTTTCATCAGGACAGAGTCTCTTTAAGAACCAATCCTTCTTTCATGCCAAAAGTGATATCCAGGGTTTCTTTAAATCAAGCAATTCACCTGCCTACTTTCTTTCCCAATCCTCAAAATAAAGGAGAAAAACTTCTGCACACTTTGGACATACACAGACAATTGCGCTATTACTTGGATAGAACAAAGGCCAACAGAAAGTCTGACCAACTATTTGTAGCTTACGCTCCTGGAGTACAAGGGAAGGCAATTTCCAAACAAGCAATTTCAAAATGGATTGGAAACTGCATCAGATTCTGCTACTCTTTCCATGGAAAAGGTGTGTCAGCCAATATCGGGCCACACTCCACCAGAGCTACAGCCACCTCCACAGCCTTTTTAAGAGGGGTGGCTACAAAGGACATTCTAGAAGCTGCTACATGGAGCTCCATGCATACATTTTCCAAGCATTACAACCTGCCTTTATATTCCAGATCCCGAGCAGGCTTTGCTTCTGCAGTCCTGCAGGGCATTTTAGCTACACCATCATTATCTTAGATCCTACCACCCCCAGCTTGGCTATGGTATTCAACCCATATGTCAGGACTGCAGTTGCATTCTTGAAGGACATAGTACAGTTTTGTACCTACCATAAATGTAGATGTCCGATAGATATGCAACTGCAGTCAGGTTTTCCCTCCCTCCTACCCCTCTGTAATTATCTTTTTGGGTCCACTCCCCCCTTTTCATATTAGCTGGGGATAGTATTTATGGTGTATCTGTTTATTACTGTTGTGCATGTCTGGAATTTTATCCATTCTCTAAATTTAGCCTTCCTTGGAGGACACCTGGCGTCTGGGGCAAGAAACACTGAAGAAGATGGCGTCGGCTGATACTTTTATACCCCAGCCGCTCTGACGTCGGGGAAGAGGCGACATCAGCAGACGCCGGACCCAGACTTTGGAATCCGGCCGACCGAAGGCCTGCCTGAGGCAGGACAACCCATATGTCAGGACTGCAGTTGCATATCTATTGGACATCTACATTTATGGTAGGTACAAAACTGTACTTTTCCCTTCCTCTGGCCTCCTCCACGGAAGAAACCCTGGATTCTGGAACACTCTGGACCTACTGTCACACCCAACAGGCATGCTTCATCCCAGCCTTCATAACCTCAAGCTGACAACTTGGTTCCTCCAGTTCCATAGATTGCCAGTCAACCTATGCTGTCCTCTCTGGTCCATCTTATTTTAATATCCTCTAATAAGTCATCCAGTCAAAAACTATATAAGAGCAAATGGAAGAGGTTTGTAATCTAGGCACAGCAACGCAGTATGGATGCCATCACAGTTCCCATTCACTTTATTCTGGAATTTTTGGCTCACCTTTAAAATAACGGAGCTGTGGCATGTACTTTAAGAGTTAGTAGCCATTTCAAATTTTCACATTGGGAAAGACAACTTATCTTTAATTTCCCACAAACTTTGAAAAGCCTTCTTGAAAGTGCCCATTCTCTCTCCTCCTTAGGATCTAAATATGGTTCTATGTCTGATTGTTATACCCTCCTTCAAACCTACAGCTTCTTGTGATATTAAGTTCCTTTTACAGAAAACTCAATTTTTGGTGGCCATCATATCGGTGAGACGGGTATCAGAAATTCAGGCACTGTCTTCCTAGCCCCCTATTTTTTTTTCATAAAGACAATGTCTTGCATACCAACCCCTCTTTCTTGCCCAAAGTTGTTTCTCAGACAGATATTAATCGAACCATACATTTGCCTATTTTCTTCCCTAATTTTACTTATAAGGGAGAATATGTTCTACATTTGTTGGATGTTCATAGACGGTTATGTTTCTTTCTACATAGAACTAGAGAGTTTCAGAAAGCAAACCAATTGTTTATTGCATTTGCAGGCCATAAGAAAGGCCTACCAGTTTCCAAAGTTACCTTATCAAAATGGCTTTCTAGTTGTATTTCTTTTATTTACTCCTCAAAAGGCATAAAGCCTGACAAGTCCATTCAGGCTCATTCTGCCAGGGCTATGGCCATATCTGCAGTTTTTCAGAAGAATGCCTCCTTGGATGATATTTGTGGAGCAGCCATTTGGGGTAACCAGTCATACCTTTATCACTCATTACAAGTTAGATTTGGTCTCCAGGGGAAGGGCCTCCTTTGGTGTGATGGTTCTGAAGCATATTCTCCCATGAGTCCAGCCAGGATAAAGGCAGCGAGGGACTCAGTCCCATATGTGAGGATGAAATGAAAAATCGACAAAATCAGCTTAAGAAGTTATGTACTTACCATAACATTCCATCTGTATTGTCGATTTTTTCATCGACATATATATATATATATATATATATATATATATATATATATATATATATATATGTGTGTGTGTGTGTGTGTGTGTGTGCGCGCGCGTGTGTATAAGGGAAAGAAATGAGAAAGTCCAGTGTTTAGACTAACAAATGTGCTTATGGCAAGCAAATCCTTACAAAGACTTCCACTCTTAGTGTGTTTTTCGTATCGGCCCTGAGCGTGATGTTGGCACTTGTGGGATTTTTGATAATGTTAGCAAGAAAATCCTGTGGTGAAGAGAGATAGCATTGCATGACAGGCTGCCATGTCATCAGGCTGCCAACAGCTGCCAGTCTCTAACGTACTACCCTAGTAGTAGCAGTATGTAAAACACCCCCACCCCCAAAGAGTTAGAAAAAATTGAGCAGCTGGTCACAGGAGATGGAGCTTCGCCTTCTAGAAGATTCCCATTTGATATTCTTCTGGATATCATTTAGCACTCCTTTTATTATTGTAAAGAGAAAGAGATGGTTTGCTTTTGATTGTAGTGCCTATAGATGTCCATAGACATGAGGTGGAAGTCTGGGACAGCCATCCACTTCCATAACCCTCTGAGGTGGTCACCTTCTCAAAATCAAGGACATAAGCATCCATAGTCAGACTCCCACCTTCTCAGGCTCCGTGTCCTTGTCTACTCTACAGACAGTAGGCAAGTCTTCTCTTCCCTTTCCACCAACAAAATCAGCATAAGATTAGTATAGACTGACTCAAGACTTTATGCCCTTTTCGCAAAGTCTACACCAAAGACTGACTGACTGTCAGTGTCAGATGTCTTGAATGTGATCCAGTTAAGTGACTTGCTCAGAATCACATATTAGTCAGGTAGAGGCTAAGGCAATCAAATCCCTGATCACAGGAAGCAGCTCATATCCTTTAGTCCTTTTTGCTGTCCTGGCTCATTGCCTTAAACTGCCTGAGGTTGTAACATAGATATCAAGGACACTTTGTTCTCTGAGTACCAGCAGGCGACATCTCAATATAAAAAGGAGGCTAAAGAGGGCTTGGACACCCATGAAAACTAAAAGTTAAATGGACATTTTAAGATTACAAGCTCTAAAGCCTGTTGCCATACCTCCAGTTTTACAGGCCCTACAGGATGCTTTTTTTTTATATATAGATATTTCACTGGAACAAGACTCTAAGCCTCTTGCTACCAGGAAGCCAGTATAGTTTTGCAGACTCTGTGATTCCTGCAAATGCATATGCAAGAACCTCAAAGCAGATCCAGCACTGGTGCTACTGGATGTTGACAAAGGGTTAAACTGCTTCAGGATACTAATGCATTTCAGATTATCCAGGAGGAGAGTAGGATATTGTACATCTCTGGTAATAGTGTGCATGGCTATAATTTTCTCTTTCAGGCCTGTAAACTTTGAGACAAATGCGTAGGTAACAAGTGAAGCTCTTAAAGAAATGAATGAAAGGTGTAGCGAGGATTGCTGATAGCCCCTGAAAGCTAAAACTCTTGGAATTAGCCCAGATGGTTGTCCAGGTGGACAAACTGGCCATTAAGTGTGGTTGTGATGTTATACATGCAACATCCAGAGCAGCTGACATGGGGTCACTGATTAGGAGCCACGCCTGGCTGAATACAGCCCTGCCACAACTTGTCAAAACACATATTCCTAGTGCCTGTCTAGACAAAAATCTGCTCTTTGGACATCCTCAACAAGTTTTCAAGAAACTGGAGAAAAAGAAAAAGCCATGCAGTTGGGTAAAAGGTTTAACTCCCTTGTATGTAAGAATTTGGTCATTCAAGAGCTGTTTATTCAACCATCATTGTGGTTATGGCAAATAGATGAAAGCTAAAAAAGGTGAAGAAAGGCAACCCCAAAGCATGATACTGCCACTGCTATGCTTCACTGTGGGGATGGTGTTCTTTTGGTTATGTGAAGTGTTGTTTTTGCGCCAAATGTACTTTTTAGAATTGTGGCCAAAAAGTTCAACCTTGGTCTCATCAGACCATAACACATTTTCCCACATGCTTTTGGGAGACTTGATGTATTGTTTTGCAAATTTTAGATGGGCCTGGGTGTTTTTCCTGCATAAGAAAAAGCTTCCGTCTTGCAACCCTCTCCCATAGCTCAGACATATGGAGAATACGGGAGATTGTTGTCGCATGTGGTACACGACTAGTACTTGCCAAAAATTCCTGCATCTTCTTCAGTGTTGCTGTAGGTCTCTCGGGAGCCTGCCTGACCAGTTTTCATCTTGTCTTTTCATCAATTTTGGAGGGATGTCCAGTTCTTTGCAACGTCACTGTTGTCCCATATTATCTCCACTTTTTGATGACTGTCTTCACTGTGTTCCATGATATATCCAGTGCTGTGGAAATTTTTTTGTACCCTTCTCCTGACTGATACCTTTCAACAATGAGATCCCTTTGATGCTTTGTAAGCTCTCTGCGACCCATGACTTTTGCTGTAGCAGGCAGCTGAGTAAATGTCAGGAAAATCCTAGTAGGACAGCTGAACTTTATTTGGGGTTAATCTGAGTCTCTTTAATTGATGGCAGGTATGTACCCAAGAAGACTGAATGCTGTAATGAAATCAAAATGTGCTTCAGCAAAGTATTAGTTTAAGGGTGTGCACACTTATGCAACCAACTTATTGTGCGCTTTTTTATTTTTTGTATTTATTCTCTTAACAGATTTGTTTTTCAGTTGAATTGTACAAGTTAAAAGGTCACATTAAAGGTGGGAACAATTTTGAACTGATTTATTGTGGTCTCATTTTTTTATATCACAAAAGCCTGGCATTTAACAGGGGTGTGTACCCTTTTTATATCCACTGTAAATAACTTGTAGTCATGAATTAAAACTGCAATTGGTCTGTAAGAGGACAACTGTTGTGGGTCCCTGTATGGTTTCACAATGAATGAGATACAACCCTGAAGCCTAGAAGAAAGGGAGGACCGTGTAAGTATAGAGGCTTAAGTTTCATAAAGTTCAAGAGAAATTTTTTACCTCACCCACTTATAGATAATGCAGGGAGCAAATCTAGGCCAAGGGTCTTACCGAAATATATCTTTGTAAGAGTCTGTTTGATTTCTTTCTGTGAAATTGGACTAACCAGTTCATCGTAGTAGAGTCAAGGTATTGAAGGTAGAGGAAATGAGCCTTAAAACCTCTTCCACTTTGTCATGGATCATGAAAATAAAGAGTTTGCTTCTTTATAGACAAGAGAAATAGTTTGCAAAATCACCCAATATTTATGAGGGATTTGAGATCATTTATGCTGTATGGGGGCATCTAAATTTAGTAATTAGTGTATGTGTGGCCTGCTGACAAAGCCACAGTGCCAAGAATCTCAGGCTTCTTAGCTTTCAAAATATTTTAGTTTAAGTTCTGTTTTAGCATGGCTTATTTTCTGATCCAGTAAATCAGTAATCCTACCTTTTAAGGTTGCCATTAAACTAAAGCTTGCTTCATTGTGGTCTGTAAAATAACTTAATTCTTCTTCAAGAAAGCTGTGTAAAGAAATTTGAGCTTAGCAGCTTAACGCAGGATCGTGTGGAGGTTGCATGATAAGCTTTCAGTTTTGATTTTAAGTCATCCCACTGTTGAGAGAGAAAGGTCAAAGCCATTAACCCTTGTCCAATCTGACAACCAGACTTGAAAATTATTTTAAAATGCATGTCCTTTCTAGTAAAATAGCTTGGGTTTCCAACAGGTTTTAAAAGTATCTGCATCCACAAAGAAGCAGGACTAGGTAGGCATGGTTAAGACTATTGTGCGGGACCATATTCACATTTTCTGATCTACTCAGCATATTCTTTAGTGATAAAAATGTTATCAGTTCTGGATAATATACTAAATTCTGTAAGAGTAACAGTTGTAAGAAGATGCAGGCAGTTTCATGTGAGAGTGCACATCAACCATTCCCATAGCAGGTAAAAACGTCCTTAATGTCCTACCTAATGCAGAGACAAGGGCAGGAATGTGCATCATTGATGGTAGAAGTAGGGTTCCAGTCTCCAGTCCATAGTGCCATGCCTTCCTCTCTAGCACTAACACTGTACACACTCAGATTGAAGCTAACAGTAAAGCACAAGATGCCAATGCAAAGTTTAGAAACTGTATAATTTTTGAATTTTGAAGCAAGCTCAGAAAATAATAAAAATGGTAGTTTCACACTGGAAGATTATGCAGTGCTTTTCCTGGCAGGTACTCTCTTTCTAATAAGGTTGTAGCCAATAAGTACTGTACACATCAACATGAGACCTAATAGAGCACCAGTACGCTGCAACTGCAAGTGTGGGTGGAGAGCCAATGAGGAGGAAGTCAAAAACAAACTGTAGCTATTTGAATAGTATAGTTTAACTTCAACTATTTGAATATAGCTATAGCATGAAAACATATAAATCAGCAAACCTGGGGAGATTTTCTTTCCTGCTCACAGTTATTGTGGACAGTGGGATGCTGAGGTTTAAACCATGACTGTCCCACTGAAGCAGGAACAGTTTTTCACCCTATTTTCCTTAATTTTTTTAACCAGAAACATAGAATAGAAAAGACTGAGCACTCAGCATTCTCAACATATAGCGACAGCTAACCACTAAGAATTAAAGCATCCTTGCAGATCTGATCACTTTTCTGTCACATTTGTTATGTGCTAACAAGATGAGCTCGAAGTAACAGAGATTTAAGTAGTTGGTGAAATGTGTTTTCTCCCCCTCGGGTGGCTTTGGTGACTTACTAAGTAGTCATGTAGTTTTACAATAAAAGAATGTGCACAAACTTTAATATAAAAAGCATTTACTGTCTTGAAAATCACCTCCTTAGTTTGTGAAACCTAATTGTGATGAGTCCACTTGTAAGAGAAAGAAACAAAGCAACCTGTAATCTTAAATGTTGCAGCCTATTTTACAAACCTTCTGAAACTTAATTTTACAAGACTGAATTACACAGTTGCTCAGGATTTTTTCCAGTGCCTTTCATGACATCTTTTGTTAGACTGACATTCTAGCAAAATTCCAAGTTGTTATTTCTCTGTTTAGTTTGAGTAGTCTTTCCAACTACTTTACCATGGATTATCAAGACAAAATAAAACTTGTGTAAAAAAAAAAATTTTGTATCCCAAGTGATAAATATAGCTTTGTCCAAGCTGCCTAATCTTCACTATAAATTTCTTCCCATTTAATGGCTGCCTGCTTATAAATGTCCTACGTATTTATTTTAAGAGCACTGCTTAACAGTACCATGTAATTTTTGTGTTGTCGGTGCACATGGGTGTAGATGCATCTCTGCTCGCTTGCAGTTGGTAAACTGTGTAGATAGAAAACAGGAGTTTGCCAAGAATAGAACTCTGAAAGAATACAACAGTGAAAGCGCAGAGTCTGTACTTGGTTTTGGCTATTTTATTTGTATGCAGTTTTTGTTTTATGAATAGCGTTGAAACTCACAAGCATCACAATATCTTCCTGGTACTCTTTTAATTGTTAATTCATCACTGTATGCAGTATGGCAGACTTTTGATTAGGCTGGTAAAATAGTTCCCATCCACAATCCATGTTTAAATATAGTTACAGATTGCTTATCTTAATGTGAGAAATTCTGTTATCATGTATTACTCATGTTAAATTCATAGTTGCAAGGGTTTAATACTTTATATTTGGATGATGACGCCATCTGAGTGTTTGGTCAAATACTTTATCATCTTTGCTCACAGGCAGTACATGAAAAAAGTTTCAAAAGTGTGTACACTAGGAGAACTAACAAGAGATCAGACCCTTTTTTGAAATACTTTGCTTTATGTTTGTAGGACATTGATGGTACAGGACATAGTGAAGGGAAGCACTGGATGTTCAAACAGCACTGTGAGAGGTAAGATGTCATTTGCATCAGATTTCAGGTAACTGCTTTTTGTGGACTTCAGTTAATCAGTTGTCCACCTTAAGGAAATGTGACACATTATTTAACAATTTAACACACAGGTCAGTAATTTCATTTTGTTGTGTATTTTTATTTTCTTTACCATCAGATGTTTAACTCTTCTGGAAGAATGTGTATAGCCACTCTTTGCAAGTATTTACTGTTTTTTTTATGGGCTAATAGATGCATTGATGAGTTTAGGATGTGCTCACGTAAGAGCAGAGCAAGGAAGAAAAGCATAAAAAGCATATTGCTTCGGCACTTAAATCAACCCTGTTATAAGAGTATACACTATCCTAGTACAGAGCAAAGTGAGTCTGTTTGTTGAGCTTTTTTTCTATGCTCTGTAGATAAATCTTTTTAGTCATCGAACACCTGGAGTTGTAGGCCTGAGAGGAGCATTATTGTAGGAATCTGTATGCATCCTTTAATGCATTGTAGTACAGAACACATATGGTGTGTTTGTAAATCCTTTGCCAAATACTCAACTTCAGTTTTGTTCTTTTTATTTCTTGTTTAAAAATTAAATTTTGAAGGTAGCCCAGTGAAACTGTTGTGTAAACGTACTGCATAAAAATGCAATTTTAGTGCTTCAGTCCCTTTAGAAACACCCAGAAGAGCTCTGCAGAAGAGAGTAGGGCAAGGAAGCAAAATAACAGGCTTAGGGGAACATGTGCTGTTATTGCATGCAGGCAGCCATCCTCAACTGCAGAAATGTTTGAAAACGTATGCTGAAAGTTGATTGGTCCTGTCGTTGGATTTACCCTCTGCCAATCAATGACTGTCAACTCTGTACATCAGTAGATAGCTTGTGAATGTTTCTCTCGTTTTTCCATGTTTTAGAAAAGGTGTAGTGATGTAGTTTTTGTGCTTTATATTAGACCAACATGCAGTTCTTGGCAAGTGATCATTAAAGGAGTGAGCCATCGCACCAGAGAAGGGTATTATATTTTGAGGGCCTTAGCATCTGCCAGTGAACCTTAGTCTCTTCCCAAGTATTTTTGTTTGTAGGTCCAGACAAGAGAATGTCATAGTGTGGCCTGGAAAAGGATTTCTTACTTGTGCAGGAGAATGGCAGCATAAAAGTGCAGAATGATCCAAAGTCAGGGAGAGGGTTATGCAGTGTTGTCATCCGCACCGCACTTTCTTCTGCTAATTTGTAGTGGTGTACACAGTAGCAGAAGCCTCAACCTCCAGTCTCCCCCAAGCAGACACCATGGCATCTGCAACCACCTCTGTCAAAAAAGGAGTCTGGTAGTTAGCACAGAAGATTAATGTCCTGAATTGTTAATGAAGTGCAGGTTTGATTTCTTCCACTTACATTTGCCTACAGTGTGAATCTAAGCAAGTCATAAACTTTACCAGACAGTGCTTCTGGGTTACCCATGAAAAGGGCAGTAGTGTCCGGTGGGCTTACCCAGTTAAAAGTTAAAAAGGAAGGGATAGAGTTCTTCTCTTAACCCTTACTCCCAGGTATCACTCCAGATACTGAGTCAATAATCAGTATCAGGTCTCCTGAAGTTTAATGACCCGCCACTGTGCTAAGCTGTCTTAAAGAAGGAAAGGAGGATGCATTAGTTCAGAAGGGGGGAACATCCAGTCCAAGACACTTTATTTTATGGCTTTATCAGGCCTTATTAATGCTGTTGAGGAGCAGAGTAAAGGCTTATAGTTGGCTGGAAGAATGTAACTGGGGCCATTTTTCATTTTATTAAAAATCTCCTGTTATAACAAAATTTGCCTTGACATAGGTAGAAAGAGCAGGAGGTGTTTTCAGCAACAGTTTTGGGAATATGCATAAAGAGACTTGTAGGTGCTTTGAAAAGTTAACCTTGACAGGTACTCTGTTAGAATGTTATCTTGCTGAGTGGTAACTGGAAGTTGGAGAAGGAGTCAGAGAGAATAATCATCTTGCCACCTTTTAGATGTTTTGTCACATCTGTGCAATTCGTATCCTGGTGGAGACACTTTAGAATCTTTTATCTGTGGTGTGTGCTATATTTCATAAATGGATAGTATATCCAGCTAGAACTGAGAGATTCAGCTGTGGACTAGGCTACTTTTGTGCAGTTAGCCTAGATAGTTATGTGAATTGAAGATCTACACCATCTTAGTGGTAATATTCTGTGATGATCTGCACCCTGTTAGTATTACTTCTTACAGTAGCAAGATCAGAGTTTTAAAGAAGAATACAGCACATTTATTTAGCTATGTATGTTATGCTTTGACACATATAGCTTCCAAAGTTTCAGGCCCCTTCTGTGCACCCAGACAGTTAGCTCGAGCTGAGCTGAATAAAAAGACAGGTTTGGCACCAAACCCTTCAGAGCTTTCTTGCCTTGGAAGAGAGCACTCCTCTGTGGGCATTCAGGGATCAACAGTCAGCTTGTGCTGTTCCTTTGCTGAGCATATAAGTTCCCTTTGGGGAAGAAACTTCCACATGAAATAATTCTTGTTTTATTGTACTTTCCTATTCAGGAATGTTATGTTTAAGTTATGAATTTGTGTTTTAATGGACTGTCATGAGACTTGAGCTCCCATTTAAAAGTAAAAATCACTTTTTTTGTTGTCTGTTTAAAAATTGTTTGAAGTAATTGAAAATCATTTTTTCTGTGGAGAAATTGTGTGTATTTTACTTTTTGGGGCTGGCAAAGTGTTGTAAATTGTTTTTGAATGTGTTTTTGTATGAAATACGTGATTTTTAAAGATTATAATTTTTTGCTGACTTTTGCTGCATTTTTTCCTCCAGGAAAGAGGCACCATTTTTGGCTTGACCATGGAACAAACTACTGGTCCCATGCTTGGTCCTTCTTTGCCTTCTTCCAGCCACAAAAAGAAAGACTTAAACAAACAGCTTTTGCCACCACAGTAGGCTATCAGTTTGCCTCAGCCGCAGGTGGGTGACAGCTGTCATCATAGCTTGTTCCTCAAGTCACTCATCTTTTACCCTGGATCCCTGTGGTGTAGCACATACAGCCACTATGGACCAGGGGTTAGCCATGTCCCCTGTGGCTGTTCGGGTCCCCTCAGTGGGAAAGGGAAAAGCCACCCTTGTTGGACTTTGGAGAGACAATAGGGAAGACTTCTCCATTTGGTCAGAATGTTGTGCCCATCACTGGGAAAGCTGCTGCTGCTATTTGTAACACTGTTGGCCCTATTTTCTTGTCAAAAAGAGAAATAGAAAACTAAACACATATCTGCTTCTATTCAACTTTTCTTCTTCAGGATTAGTTTGCTGGATCTGGTTCAGGGTTTAATTCAGACTTTTGATCCTTCTCATAAGGTGGTTTCTGATAAAAGAAAGAGAGATGCCTCTTTTCCTGAAGAGGTTCAAGATTCCAAATCTGGACAAGGAAGACAGAGACAGATACAGGGTTTTCTCTTCAATTTCTGGTTCAGACTCCAAGAACAACTTAGTTTCTGATTCTCCCTCTGCGAGTTTCTCTTTCTCTGAGACTATTTCTAGAATGTGTCAGTATTTTCAGTGGGAGAACACTGAGGTTTCTTAGTTCCTCAGAAAATACTATGCGCTGTTACAGAAGGAATTTCCAGAACCTTCACCCATTCTTCCACTTTGTTGACTTTGGAGGATGTATGTCATAGCCTGAAATTTTCCTGATATTCAGCTTGCTACCTGTAAAAAAGGCAGGAAGATTGTATAAAGTTCCTTAATCTTTTAAGTTTTTATAAACTTTTCCCAAACCTGACCCATCAGCTATAGCTTTGGTTATTCCTACTGCTGTTAAAAATGTATTTAATTCCAGTCCTACTCTTTCTGACTAGGCTGGGAAGATTTTTGATAAGTATGGGGGGGGGGTGAATGTGCTCTTCTGCAACTTTGATTTTCAGAATTTTGAGTTGTCAGGCTTATATGTTAAATTTTATTCTGAATAATTGTGAATGTATGAGGAATGTTTTGACTGCAGTTTGTTCTTGTAAGGAAACCAATCTGCTTTAAATTAGCTTTTTCAATTGCACAAGTAACAACTCATTGTTTACATTGCATGTATGACTCAGTTGATACTTCTTCCATGGCTGGCTGGTGGTTCTGTTTTGAGGAAGTTTGTCTGACTGCATTCTCAGAACCTACCAGATGATGTGGAAAATAAGATTTGAAATTTTCCTTTGGACTGAGAATTAATTTTTGGTTCCTCTGCTGCAAAGGTAGTCAAAAAGGGTGATGAAAGGAGTAAGTTGATTCAGGAAGTCGACCGCCCTTCTTTTCAAAATTTTCTAAGGGATTCTATAACCCTTCATCCATTTTGGCAAAAAAACAAAATAAACAGTCTCAACAAAATGTGAGTAAACTGACATTCAAGAAGAAATGGCCGGGGAGGGGGGCAAAAATAATTCAGCCCCCACCCCAAAAAAACAAAAAAAAAAAAAACAATAAAACAAGGACATTTCAGCCAGTCAGAATACCTATTTAAGGGACCTTTTCCACTCATCCCACCCTGGCAACCTGAATCTCCACTTTTATCTTTGTCAACAGATGGTCTCAGACAAATGGATTTTGAAATGGATTTTGAAGATAATTTATCAAAATTACAGATGGCAGTGGGAGGAAATATCCCCTTTCCAGGTTGTAATTTCTCATCTACCAGATCAGACTCCCCAGTCCTTCAACACATGCTGACCCAGGAAGTGATAGAACCAGTTCCTCCTTTCCAGGTTGGGAAAGGTTTTTATTCAAGGATGTTTTTAGTGCCAAAGAAAAAATGTGATTGGAGACCACTTCTTGATCTTTCTTTCCTAAACCTGTCTGTGATACTGCCCATGTTCAAAATTCTGTCACTTTATAACATATTACCTGTTCTCCCCCATTTAAGTTTACTGGTTACACTAGATTTAAAAGATATTTATCATCACGTCCCTATTCTTCCAGATTTCAGGTGTTTCTCAAGGTTGTGTGTGACTGGATCACATTACACATACCCTTTGGGCTATCCACTGCACCAAGAGTGTTCACAAAGTTCTAGTTGTCATTCCATTTCACTGTTGGAGTATTCTTTTCAATAGGGATCCTCTGCCAATGGTGGCCCAATGTCCAGCCAGTATACCAAAATCTTAAGGTTGCGTTAAGGATCACTGCACATCACATGTATGCTCCTCATGTAGCATAGGGCATAAAGGCAACGTCCAGACATACCATCCTCAGAACTTCTTTGCCAGCAGTCTGAAAGTCATCTTTTCATCATTGGCCTGAATGCCCATTCTTTTGCTGGTTCACCAAGCGTTTCCAGTAAGTGCCCCATTGGGGTTTTGTTGTCTTACCTTTCTTTTGCTATATTGCTGCTTGTCGGGTTTCACAACATCCAAGAAGGATAAATGCCAGTGTGGGAGATAGATTCCTCATAAAGAATGCCACAAACAGTGTCTGTTTTGCCTTTGGGGTTCGCACTACCATATGTCCTGTCAGGCCTATGTTCCCAAAACCATTTGTAGTAGACTCTCTTCTTTGGTGCTTTATCTTCAGAAGCAACATCTTAAACGTCTGGCTAAAGACACGATGGAGAGAACTTCCTGCTCCGAGGGACAACCATCTGGGAAGAAGAAAGCTAGACTGGAATACTCTGCTGTTCAGCCTCCACCAGATGTCCCTCCTAAAGCAAGTGATAGTGCAGAGGTTCACCCGGCTTCTTCACTGGATTCTTCTGTTATGACCGGGTTGCAGGCCGGTGGGGATCCAACTTTGGGCACATCCAAGGAGGCATTGCAGATGTCTGTTTCAGATGTTCAAAGCAAACCCATGGCTGATTATATCAGAGGGGTCTAGAGGTGTTCCCCAAATTTTAGTTAGAGAAGTCATCCCTACTACAATTATTGAATGCCATCTGGGGTCGGAGCTTTCCAAATTTTTTAAGGTGGATGTCCTCTTAAAGAAAAAGCAGAAGACTAAACATATTTCCTCTACTCCCAAGGATTGACACAGTGAATGGCAGTTCTTCAGGGATTGTTTAGTGCTTTGATGGCTTTAAAACCTCCTCAGGGAGTTTCTGTTCCAGCTCCCCTTGGTCCTGTTCCCCCATTAAGAGACCCAGAGAACGGGAGGCAGATTCAGATGAGGAATCCCTTGCTTAGTCCTCCCAGATTCCCTCTACTTTGGACTATGGATCAGAGGAAGAGGAATCTACCAGTCCTGGTACTTCCTTTAAAGAGATTTCTTTTGGAGAGACTATCTCTAGGATGATGGAGTTCTTTAAATGGGATTGTGCTCAAGTTTTTAAGATACAAAAAAGATATGAGCTTCAACAGATTCTCCCAGACCTTCTGCTGTCCCTCTGTTTTGCCTGCTTTGTGGGATGCCTTTTCTAATACATCTAAGGCTTCAGATCCTCATCCTCCCTGCTCCCAAGAAACCCGATAGGTTCGATAGGGTGCCAGAAGACTGTAAGTTCCTTGGATAGATGTCCTTCTGCTGACCCTTTGGTGTCAGTAGCTTCCGACAAACTGTCTCAATTACTTCCTTCTCCTAAGTTACTGCCATCTGACAAAGGCTAGGCAATAAGGTCTTATACCTCTGCTACCTTGACTTTTAGGGCTGCTAATTATCAGATCCATATGTCCAGGTACTTGTTGGCTGTGGTTTTCCCAGACCTGTCAGGTGTTTTCTGGTTTTCCAGACTCTGAAGGCAAAACTTCTGCCCTTTCCCTTTTAGGGACATCCTGCCAGGTGGCTTGTCATTCCATCAAATGTAGTTTTGATGTAGCAGATGCTTCTTCTAGGGCCTATGCTTTTGGGTCAGAGATAAGGAGGTATTCTTGGCTTCAACTTCATCCTTTACCTGATGATGTTAAGGCTAAGGTGATTGATGCTCCTGTAGATCATAAACACATGTTTGATGAGGCTGCTGCTGATTTAAGTCCTTTCAGGATAAGGGCAATGCTTTACAGGAAATTAAACGTGATGTGATGTTGTCAATGTCGCCTTTATTCTCACTGATCTGATGGGTCTGGTCCAATCCATCGGATCCATCTAGGACATTTTCCAAGCTGGAGGTCTTCAGCAAAGCTCATGGGCCTCATTCTTTACTCATAATGCAACCCCCTAGATTCCTCAAATCTCATTTGCCATGCAGCGAAGGGATGGTATTGCACGCTCAGAGCTAAGTGTTTCATTTTTTGGTCTATTTATAACTATACTTCTTTTCTAAAACCTAAAATATCTTTGCCTTTTTATCTTTTCAATAGTTTACCCTAATGACTATTAGTTAGCATCCGTTTAAGTTAGAGGTCGTCTAACCAACATCTGTTTTTAATTAAAGGAAATTATTCTCCTTTTTTTCTTTCCCTTTACAAAAAAATGTTTTATTTAAATTTCTTTGTGTGAGTCTGCGATTATATGCTCTTATTCCATTCCATCTTGGATATGTCTCAGAAACAAGAAGGGGGAAGTCTTTAGGTTTCAAAAAATGTGAAAAGTGCAGAAAGAAGATGCCCCTGAGCGATTTGCACATTCTGTATGTGTATTGCTTGGGCCTCTTTATTTGGAAGAATCATGCTCCATCTGCCACAGTTTTAAACACCGGGCATTAATGGAGTGTAAAAATAAACTTATATTGAAAGGCCTGATTAAAATGCCTTTTTCTGAGGTTATATCGCCAGAACTGTCCAAATCTGACAAACCTCTAAAATGTGCTTCATCGGAGCCAATATCCTCTTTGGAGCCAAAACAGAAGGTTCCAAAGTTGTCTGATCCAAAGGCACCACCTGAGCAGACATGTCCGATTGGTTCAAAGGCCCCCTCGGAGCAGAAAGATCCCTCGACCACTACTGTGTCTACTGAAACTAGACAGAGGAGCTGATTGCCTTCTCTGCAGCCAGTCTCCTCTCTGCTCCCACCTCCATTTCTGGCCAGATCCAGGTCACCTACTTTTTCTACCCAATCCACTAGGAGTTTATTCGATGGTGTTGTGGATGGGGTGGTGGAGGGACTATTAAAGACACCGGCTTTGGCCAAGTTACTTTTGAATCCAAGCCCAAAGGAATCGGATCACATTCAATCTTCCCCCTGAGCACCTGCTCTTCCTCTGTTCCATCCCCTGGTTTCTGAGCTGGAAGAGTTTGGTATCCAGGTTGTCTGTATCTGGTCGAGGACCCGTAGGTTCCTCGGATCTTTTACCTACCCCAAGTGTTTCCATCCAGTCAGAGCAAGAGACCTTTGGGAGCCGACACTCCCCAGTCGGATCCATGGAGCTGGTTTAGATCTCACCGGATCTAACCCTGACTAAGTGGGCCTCAGCATGATTGAGTTTGGCTCTTTCCTCAGCTTTGTAGCTTCCATCTTCTGCTGCAGAGGTTCCTTTGGCTCCGACAACTTGTTTGTCAGATCTAGGGAGTGCTTCAGAGCAGAGGCGGACTGCCTCCAAGGTAATGAGGAGGGTTCTGACTACTTCTCTGTCTGAGACATAGTCTCCTTTGGATCTTCCTCCCGCTTCTATCCAGATGTCTTTGTCATCTCACCTACCCTCTCCACAGATCCGCAGAGACCCTAGGCCTCAGGATGTTCCACAGGGAACCGCCCCCTCTTCCAAAACCTCCCCAGAATATCCCACTGAGGAGGTCCCTTGGAAGAGGACATGCAAGAGGAAGCATCTTCACTCCCTTGAGGAGTCTGTCACATCCGACACCACCTTGATGAACAGAAGGGTCCCCACAATCACCTCCTGAAGATGTCTCCTTTGGAGACAAAATTTTAAAACAGAGAGGCAATTGGCAATCCACCTCCCCTTCGGCCGAGGAATCAGTTTATCAGAAGGCTTTTGGGTCTCACGTTTCAACCTCTTGGGTGACTCCTCCTTCCATCGAGCTTATCAAGTTAATCTCTCAGAAGGCCTGGGAGACCCCAGACTCCGTAGAACCTACTCCTAGAACATTTGGATCTTCCTCCCTCTTCTGTCCAGATGTCTTTGTCATCTCACCTTCCCTCTCCATAGGTCCAGTTAATTGAGTTAATCTCTCAGAAGGCTTGGGAGACCCCAAACTCCTTAGAACTTACTCCTAGGACATTTGGATCTTCCTCCATCTTCTGTCCAGATGTCTTTGTCATCTCACCTACCCTCTCCACAGGTCCGCAGAGACCCTAGGCCTCAGGATGTTCCACAGGGAACCACCCCCTCTTCCAAAACCTCCCCAGAATATCCCACTTCAACCTCTTGGGTGACTCTTCCTTCCAACGAGCTTATCGAGTTAATCTCTCAGAAGGCTTGGGAAACCCCAGACTCCATAGAACCTACTCCTAGAACATTTGGATCTTCCTCCCTCTTCTGTCCAGATGTCTTTGTCATCTCACCTACCCTCTCCATAGGTCCAGTTAATCGAGTTAATCTCCCAGAAGGCTTGGGAGACCCCAGACTCCATAGAACCTACTCCTAGGACATTTGGATCTTTCTCCCTCTTCCGTCCAGATGTCTTTGTCATCTCACCTACCCTCTCTCCACAGGTCCGCAGAGACCCTAGGCCTCAGAATGTTCCACAGGGAACCTCCCCTTCTTCCAAAACCTCCCCAGAATATCCCACTTCAAGCCAAATAAGTACATTACTGCCTCTAAAGATAAAAGCTTTTTAACAAAAGGTGTAGTGATTGATGCCATGGATGTGGCGGCGGCCACTAAAAAGGAGCTTTCTGAGATCAACTCCTCTATCCATCCTCCTAATAAGGATTGCAGGAACATGGATAGATATGGGAAGCTCATCTTTTCATCAGCCACGTTTGCCTAATGGTCCCTGAGTTATCTCACCACTTCACAGAGGGATATAATAAATAAATTATCAGACTCCCTCCAAGGAGCTGTAGCTGATGCGGCGGCAGTTAGTCACTGCTCAGCTCGCTACCCTGAATTCAGTCATTAGCTCGTCCCTGAGACTCGTATCTTATGCAGCAGATGGAACGAGTAGGGTGGCAGGATCAGGTACCTCTCTCAGTAGGCAGGCCTGGATGCACCTTTGTGATTTTGCGGAGCCCTTCAAGTCTTCTTTCATTGACTCCCGTTTTGACGGCTCTTCTCTCTTTGAGCCTAAAGTGAAGGAAACACTCACCAGGCATGAACAAGAAGGCAAGACCCAATCTTCTGTTGGAGTACATTTTTCCGCACCTACTAGACCCTTTCCCAAAGGTCAGAAAGGTAGTGGGAAGATGTGGTTCAAAAAATCTCAAAGTCTCTCCAAGACACACAGGGTGAAAGTTCCCCTAAAAGCAGAGAGTGGAACAATAATGAAAGACACCACCCTTGCGGCAGGGGAGGCCTGCAAAATCAGGGCTCCAGAGAATCTTTTTTTTGGTGGACCCTTCCAGCGCTCCTAAAGGAGTGTCCGATTGCTTCCCTCTGGAGGCACTTGAGGGTCGATTGTCTCTGCACCAAGAAACCTGGCCAAAGATAAAACTACAAATGGGTGCAGGACATAATATCCAGAGAATATATCATTCCCTTCTCCTTCACCATTTCTGTAAACAAGTCAGTTCCAGATGTTTCACCCAAACAAGGAACAAGCAACTTTAGAATTCTGAAAGTTGCTAAGAAATAGAGTCTATCTGAAGTAGTTTACTTCATTTGCTCTTCAACCTCTGGGTCTTCGAATCCACATCGGATCAGACACGGCCGTATTTTCCAGCTATAGCTCCGAGCTCCATGCTCCTCCCCTTACCCATAATATGCCCTACTGTCTCCCTTCACATCTCATTTGCCGCCTGAGAGGAAGCAGCATGGTCCGAGCTCCAGAGCATTTGGGAGTTTTCTGATACACTAATTTGTTCCTTTTTTTGGCTTTTCTTATCTAGATTCTCTTTCACCCTTTTTCTATACCTTCTCAGGGTTCTCCGTAGTGTAAAAAAAAAAAAAAAGTAGTAAATAGGCTTTGCTATCTTTATTCCCCTTTTTTCTTTCCGCGTGGTGTGTCTGTGTCTGTGTGTGTGTGTCTGTGTGTGTCTGTGTGTGTCTGTGTGTGTGTGTGTGCGCGTGTGTGTGCATGTGTTGAGCCGGCTAAGGCATGGCGGATGCCTCTAAGTCAGCCTTCAAAAGGTGCACAGAGTGTGGCCATAAGCTTTCTCCAGCAGATGGCCACACTCTGTGTGGTTTGCTTGGGGGGGGGGGGTGTCTCACCTCCAGTCCCACTGTCCTATTTGGACTGGGTTTAATCCCAGGGCACTTAAGGACAAACTGATCCTTAAGGGCCTGTTGCCCTCTTCTGCTGGGACTGAGTTCCCACCTTCCCCTGCTGGGAAAGCAGCGGCTGCTGCTTCATCTTCCCCTTCCACAGCCTCAGGAACACACCAAATCCACTGGATACACCACACAGAGGAATCCACAATGTAGAAAACTTCTTTAATGAAGAACTGGAACACACAAGCGCTTTCGCATAGTAACACTATGCTTCTTCAGGTGTAATAAAACATGAAATTGAGCAGCCTTTTATACAAAAGCTCTTGGTGCTCAAAACTGGCTAATCAGAACACTAATTGAATAATTATAGCATTCAAGCTAAGCTAGTTTAAAGGGGTATCATTAACAAATTCAAAGATGTTAAACATAGACAAAAAGAGAATAAAAAACATATGAAAGAGCATGAATAAAAACAGTTAACATAAAATGCCCAAAAACGCTTTAAAACAATTATGCTGTCACACCAAAAAACAGCAACTTCTGGCCTAAGCTGACAGTGCAAGCCTGCTGAAAACTCAGAGTTGCTTATAAAACAAAGCAGCAAGTGTCAGTGATCAAATACATAATATGGTCCATATTTCAAAAAGTTCACAAAATATGAGCAAAAGAACCACGAATACATTAATAAAATACTTTAATAAAAATAAAATAGATAATATCCCTAGAGGTAGAATCGCTCAACAGAGTTCATCGTGAGCCCCTTATCATAGAGCAAATAATCAGAGCTAATGCATCAAAAACACCAGATGATCATATTGTTGTATCAGTAAGGGCAAATGGTATTATCAAACTCTGCCTAGCAGAAATATCCATGTAATAAATATTGTCAAGAAACGGCAGTGTAGTGTCATTAATGAATAGTGCAGAACATGCCGGTTAATAAAATCAGCTTAATATCGCCTTCTCAATGAAAAAACATCTATAGAACCTACTAATGCACAAAATCCTAGACCTATATAACATAGTTGACTTACACAAAAGGTAAGTAATAAAACTCACCAGTAACGGCAACAATGAAAATAGGAATAAAACCGTTGTAGCATCCTGTATGCTCGGAAAGCCATATGACGACAGTCAAAACAACGAAAACTGGTCCGACAGTAAAAAACATCCTATAACCAACAGCAACTGTCGGACTAAACAAAGAAGGACACACCTTCATCATAACCAACTGATCAACGGCTTTACGTAAAACCAGGAAAACCAACAGCCAGAACCAACTGAAAAATCAAATACTGAGTATTGATACAAGTATATGAAAATATATAATAAAGCATCAGAGGATCTGGCGGAATGCAAAACACTATTTGCCACTATAAAGATGGTGCACATAAAAGTGGCAGCGTAAGCCGCCCAATAAGATGTAGACACCCAACGGGATCTCACCATAGCATATAAATATAGCGACTGAAATATGGTGTGAATATAATGCAAATCTACCATAATAAAATAGGCAACAAAGAGAGACACAATGATTACAAGAAAAATATATATAAAGGAATATACAAAATGGATATGTATACAAGACGTAAAACCAACTGCAAGTTAACTGCACACATAATATTGTCCAGTTATACAAAATACCAGAAGACTTATATAAGCCAAGCAGCAGTATGTAATGACATGAACTGGGAAATGAAAAATCATAAATGTTATGGACACAATATGGAGGGCTTAGAAGTGCACGCAACTGGTTAATAAACAGGTGTAGTGTAATGTGGCACTCCTAAACTTACCTAAAGCCACTATGACATAGAATATACTAATTAATACAATTGGAACATGATGAACAGTTATAGGGAGTCAAACCATAGTTCAATCATGCCTCAGTTGGGCCTGAGCAACATCACATTAAACATAACTAACAGATAGGTATGTAAAATTACGGACAGACCTAAAACTCAGTGTAAGAAAAATGGAAAGTGCATGATACATGCGGCATCACCAGGAAAAGGTGAACCCATGGGAAAGCACTAAACAATCTCAGAGAGTATAAGTGCAGAACCAAGATGCACTGAATAATGTATCAGACAAGGTAACCAATAAACTTATGCTTACTTCCTCATATTGAGAACTGGTTTAACTGAGACATATTGGTTAATGCCTGGATGTAAATGTGCTTTCAGGGTAAAGATCCACTTAAGCTCCCTGAGAGCCAACTGGTTCATATTGTCCCCTTCTCTATAATTGATTGCCATCAATTCCAGAACCATAAACTTGAATCTATGTGTACTAAATTCCCAGGCGTGTTTGGCCAAGGCACTACTGTCATTACCTTTGTTGATATCATAATAATGGTTGTACACCCTATCACGAAGTCTTCTCTTCGTAAGCCCTACATAAAAAGCCTGACAGGAATCGCATATGGCCAAATAGATTAAGTTAGTACTATTGCAATCGCTGTAAAACCTGGGTGTAAACAGAAAAGAACCATCGGGATGGGTGAAACTAATAGCATCTGATATATGTTGGCACATATGACAGTGGCCACAGGGGAACGTCCCTGTACGACCATTGTGAAAGTGATTTGTTGGACGATGCCGCTCTATACACAAGGTTTGCTTCAAATTATCACAGGTCTTATAGCTGAATGTTGGATGAGCACCCACAATATTCCTGGTAAATGGATCTGCGACCAGCACATTCCAATTTCTGCTGATGATTTTTTACATTTTTCCGCACCTACTAGACCCTTTCCCAAAGGTCAGAAAGGTAGTGGGAAGATGTGGTTCAAAAAATCTCAAAGTCTCTCCAAGACACACAGGGTGAAAGTTCCCCTAAAAGCAGAGAGTGGAACAATAATGAAAGACACCACCCTTGCGGCAGGGGAGGCCTGCAAAATCAGGGCTCCAGAGAATCTTTTTTTTGGTGGACCCTTCCAGCGCTCCTAAAGGAGTGTCCGATTGCTTCCCTCTGGAGGCACTTGAGGGTCGATTGTCTCTGCACCAAGAAACCTGGCCAAAGATAAAACTACAAATGGGTGCAGGACATAATATCCAGAGAATATATCATTCCCTTCTCCTTCACCATTTCTGTAAACAAGTCAGTTCCAGATGTTTCACCCAAACAAAGGGAACAAGCAACTTTAGAATTCTGAAAGTTGCTAAGAAATAGAGTCTATCTGAAGTAGTTTACTTCATTTGCTCTTCAACCTCTGGGTCTTCGAATCCACATCGGATCAGACACGGCCGTATTTTCCAGCTATAGCTCCGAGCTCCATGCTCCTCCCCTTACCCATAATATGCCCTACTGTCTCCCTTCACATCTCATTTGCCGCCTGAGAGGAAGCAGCATGGTCCGAGCTCCAGAGCATTTGGGAGTTTTCTGATACACTAATTTGTTCCTTTTTTTGGCTTTTCTTATCTAGATTCTCTTTCACCCTTTTTCTATACCTTCTCAGGGTTCTCCGTAGTGTAAAAAAAAAAAAAAAGTAGTAAATAGGCTTTGCTATCTTTATTCCCCTTTTTTCTTTCCGCGTGGTGTGTCTGTGTCTGTGTGTCTGTGTCTGTGTGTGTGTGTCTGTGTGTGTGTGTCTGTGTGTGTCTGTGTGTGTCTGTGTGTGTCTGTGTGTGTGTGTGTGTGTGTGTGCGCGCGTGTGTGTGCATGTGTTGAGCCGGCTAAGGCATGGCGGATGCCTCTAAGTCAGCCTTCAAAAGGTGCACAGAGTGTGGCCATAAGCTTTCTCCAGCAGATGGCCACACTCTGTGTGGTTTGCTTGGGGGGGGGGGGGTGTCTCACCTCCAGTCCCACTGTCCTATTTGGACTGGGTTTAATCCCCGGGCACTTAAGGACAAACTGATCCTTAAGGGCCTGTTGCCCTCTTCTGCTGGGACTGAGGTCCCACCTTCCCCTGCTGGGAAAGCAGCGGCTGCTGCTTCATCTTCCCCTTCCACAGCCTCTGGGATTCACCCTCCCGCCAAGAGGTCCAGGGAAGGGGATAAAGTCAAGAAGGACTGGCCTCGCAAGCGATCTCCCAACTGCTTGTCGGAGGCCGACCCTGTGCTGAAGGTTAAGCCTTGTTTACAGGTCAGTGACACCTCGGCTGAAGCCCGAGGTACAGGTTAGCCAGTCACCCCCTAGCCTTCCCCCGCCGGCTTTCCGGGGATCCGCACTCAAATCCCAATGGGGCTCTTGCCAGGGCCTTCTCTGACCGGAGTGGGTGCCTTCCAGCCATTGTTTAGACCTATCACTCCTTCTCTGATCCGACCTGCAGTTTCGGAGTCATTGGATCCAAGGACGATGAGAGTCGAGGGGTCAATGCCGATGGCACTTTGTACCTCGACGCCGGCCAGTGCCTTGAGAATGACGATCCAACTGGATCAGATCTGGGCTCTCGGGGTCGGATCCAAGGGAGTGCTCTCTGCTCCGAGCTTGTTGGAGAGAAGCATTCCCCTCGGCGTCTCGACTCTGGCTTCCGGTCAGATCAGGGGGGAGCGGCTTCCACTAGGTCAGCCCAGGAGGTCCATTCCCCTTTTGCATTCGACGTGGTGGAGAGGGTTCTCACAGGGTTGAGGGCCTCTGACAATTTTGCCTATGGAGTCCGTCCAGACCCCCCTGGCCTTGTGTGGTTCCGACCATCTTTCCCTCTCAGGGACAGCCCATAGCCGTAGTGCCCCAGGAAGTTCCACCCTTGGAACAACCCGATTGCGAGACCTCCCCAGACAGTCCCCCTGAGGAGCCCCCTGTAAGCATCCATGTACAAGGAGGCAGTTGGACTCTCCTCCAGAGTCCCTCACCTAAGAAATGGACCCAGATGAAGGGGAAGGTTTCCCCTGATCACCCCCCCCAAGGACGTCTCCTTTGAAGACATCATGGAGCTCCTTTGCCAAAGGGGAGGTGGTCCGCCCCAAAACCAACCTCTGACGAGTCCGTGTTTCTGGAGGCATTCGGCTCGGGCCCATCTACCTCTTGGGTGTCCCCTCCTGCCAATCCACTTGTGGATTTGATAACATCTAGGGCGTGGAAGGAGCCAGACACCATAGAGCCAATACCCAAGTGCCCAGATAAAGTCTTAAGCCCCCCCCCCCCCACTGACAAGTTACACTGGTACAAGGGGTCCTCTGTAGATGCTATGATGGTGGTGGCAGCCACCGAAATGGAGCTCACCCAGAAGAGCTCCACGGTCCACCCGCCTGACCGAGAGTCGAGAACGCTGGATCATTTTGGAAAGCGAGTTTATGCTTCAGCGACCTTCTGTGTGAGGGCACTGAACTACGTGGTGCATGTCATTTAACTCCAGAGAGATCTGGTCAAGGAAGTCATGGAGTCTACCCCAGGGTCTATATCGTCAGAGGACAGGAAGACGTTTGCACGAATGGCCACTGTAAAAGCTGTAGCCAACACATCTATATGTTTGCTCTCCCAGCCATGGAGGGAGCCGCACGGGTGGCCGGGTCAGGTGTTACCATCCGGTGTCATGCCTGGCTCCACTTATGTCAGTTCTCGGAGCCCTTCAAGGCGTCTTTTACCAATGCCCCTTATGATGGTTCTTCCCTTTTTGGGAAGACGGTCAGAGAGACTTTGGTCCAGAGCGAGAAGGACGGAAAGATACTGTCTGCCATCGGGATCTGCTTCTCACCACTTCAAAGTCCTTTTCCAGGAATTAGTGAGGCCAGAAGAAGATGTGGTTCTGCAAGTCTCAGGCATTTTCCCGGGACACTCAGAACTCACCTTCCCCCAGAGGCAGAGGGACATATGATAGATGCCGCCCTAGAGGCAGAGGGGGTCTTAAGAATTCCGGGTCCTGAGAACCTTTCTTGGATAAACCCGGGCAGCAGCCCTGAGGGGTTGCCCAGCTGTCCTTCTCTGGAGGCATTCGGGGGTCACTTGTCGCTTCACCCACTAGCATGGGAGTCCATCACTGCAGATCAGTGGGTGCTGCAAGTCATATCCAGAGGATATTTTGTTCTGTTCATGGATCCTCACCCATCCAACAAAGCCCTACCGAACGTTCCACTCACACAGTGGTAAGAGGCAGCAGTGCAGGTAGACTCATTGCTGAGAAAACGAGTCATCCAACTGGTCCCCCAGACCAGTCCGAATCCGGGGTTTATTCCAGATTCTTTTTAATTCCTAAAAAGATGGGGGACCTCAGATCAATATTGGACCTGTCCAAATTGAACCTATCAGTAACCCAGGCAAAATTCCGTATAGTCACGATTCAATCTATCCTGCCCTATCTGCAGGCCAGAGACTGGATGTGCTTGATCAACATCCAGGACATGTGTTATCACATCAAGATGGACAGGCACGCCTAGTGGTTGGTTCGCTTCTGTCTGGGAGCCAATCATTACCAATTTTGAGCCCTCCCCTTTGGTCTCAACACAACCCCCTGGGTGTTTACCAAGGTAATGGTGGTAGTAGCAACTCACCTGAGGCTTCAGGGCATTCAGGTCTTTCCATACTTGACAATTGGCTCTTTACCGCCCCTTCAGACCATCTACTTTGTCAGGCCAGGGACTCCTTCCTTCAGATAGCCAACAAGTTGGGCATTACAATCAATATGAACAAGTCTGCTGTTCTCCCGGTTCACATTGCATATTCTTCAGACCCATTTACCAACAGCTGAAGCAGTGTTAAGGGCTCTAGATTCCATGGCGGCCATGATAAATCTTCTTCCAATGGTGCGCCTTCATATGAGGATGCTGCCGTGGACACTGTTAGACCTTCCATGGTCTTTTCTGTTGAGAATTTCAAAAGTATGCAGGGGACTCCCTTTGGTGGTGGATTCAGTCCCTGGATCTCCTCAAGGGACGTCCCTTTCAACCTGCTTTCCCCAAAACCACAGTGACCATGGACACCTCCCTACTGGGGGGGGGGCACTGCTCAAGAAAGACAGTCCAAGGCACTTGGTCCCCTTCCAGGACCTATCTACACGTCAGTGTTCTAGAGATGAGAGCAGTTCTTCTTGCCTTGCAGAAACTTCATGCTCATCTTCCTCTGGGAATGACTGCAATTCAGACAGACAATATGTCAGTGGTTTGGTATTTCAACAAACAAGGGGGAACCAGATCTTATCCCTTATGTCGAGAGGCCATGAGAGTGTGGGAATGGGCAACCCCCACCGGCCGCTTTCTAGTGTCAATGCACATCCCGGGACGATCCAACATTCGATCAGACAGGATCAGCAGATCGATTCTGATGCCCTACGAGTAGTCTCTGAATCCTTCAATAGCGAAACGGATCTTTCTAGAGTGGGGTCGTCCTTGCTGTGATGTCTTCGCATCTCCTTCCAAAATGAAATGCAGCGGGTTTTTTGCTCTGAAACCCCCTCCAGGAGAAACCCCAGAAATGCTGTGATTCATGCTTGCCCTCCGAGGCTTCTTTATGCATATATTCCTCCTCCCCTTATGTCGAAGTTTCTACAGAAAGCCCGAAGGCTGGGGAGCACTGTGATCCTCATCTCCCCATTCTGGCCTCGACAGGTTTGGTTTCCCTTACTCAGGTCTCATCTAGCTGTTCCACCATGGACCTTGGATCCAGTCCCGGATCTGCTGTCACATCTCTCAGGAATCCCTCATCCAGATCTGGACAGTCTGAATCTCACTGCTTGGTTTCTCCGGTTCCCATGATTATTAGGACTCCTGGTCTATCATCTCCTGTTAAGTCCATTCTGGTAGCAGCTCATAAATCAATTAGAGGTCTTTGGATCCTTTCACTGCTCCTCTTTCAGCAGTTTTAGATTTTCTGGCTAGCATTTTTCAACAGGGCGCTAGTTCCTCTACTGTGAAACTCCAACTAGCAGCCATCTCTAATTTTCATGTTTGAGTGAACATGTAAACTTTGTAAAACCTTTCTCAAAGGTGCCTTTCTTCCCAGACCCGTGGTTAAGGACCCAATTCCACAGTGGGACCTCACTTTACAGTTGCAGGCATTGGTCCCCCCCCCCCCTTTGAGCTTGCCGCATCTGTAGATCTACAATTTTTGACTTGGAAAACTGCCTCTTTGGTTGCCATCATGTCTGCTAGAAGGGTGTCGGAGCTTCAAGCTCTTTCTGTCAAAGTCCCTTGTATGATCTTTCATAAAGATAGAGTGTCGCTATGTACTAACCCGCCCTTCCTTCCCAAGGTTGCTTCAGAAGCCAATATTAATCAGACCATTAATTTGCCAGTAATTTTTCCTAACTACCAGAACAAAGGGGAACACAAATTACATTTACTGGATGTACATAGGCAGTTGAGGTTTTATCTTCACAGGACTAAACCATTCCACAAGTCTGATCAACTTTTTGTGTCCTGTGCCAAGCCCTTCTTTGGTAAACCTGTTTCAAAAACGACAGTTGCTCACTGGATTTCACAATGCATTGGCCAGTCTTATTCAGAAAGAGGTTTGTCTCTACCAGAAAAAGTAAAGGCTCATTCAACCCGATCTATGGCTAAATCAGCGGCTTTTTGGTCTAGGGTCTCTTTGGATGATATTTTCTCAGCTGCTACTTGGGCCTCATCTCACACCTTTATTTCTCATTATAAATTGGAATTGGTCTGTAGCAGTAGAGCAACCTTTGGCTTTGGGGTGCTCCAGAATATCGCTCCATGAGGGCCTCCCAAGAGTTAGGTAGCTGGGGACTCTGTCCCACAGGTTGAAGAGCAAATGAAGTAAACTATTTCAGATAAAGAAGTTACGTACTCACCATAACGTTCCATCTGAGTAGTTCTACTTCATTTGTCTTCAACCATCACCCCCTCTCTTTCCCTGTAACCTTCTCCTTCCCTCTAACATTATTCTGTGGTGGGATATGACATGTACTTTGTATCGGATGGTTATTGTTGGGATCCTTGGTCCTGTCCAGGCTCAGGTTCTTTTTGTGATGATTGGTGTTTGATGATAAGGTGTCATTGGGTCATGTGTCTAATACCCGTTAGGCAGCAAACTCGATCTGAAGGGAGAAGGGAGACAGGGGGCATTATGGGTAAGGAGAGGAGCATGGAGCTCGAAGCCGTAGCTGGAAAATGCGGCCGTGTCTGATCCGATGTGGATCTGAAGACCCACAGGTTGAAGACAAAGTAGAAATACTCAGATGGAACATTATGGTGAGTACATAACTTCTTTTACAAGAAGTCCACACAGACCAGAGTGGATCCAGAATTTACTCAAGATTCTTTTTAAAACAGGAGACTGGAGACCCATTTTGGATCACAGCAATCTGAACAAATCTGTAAAAAAAGACCGAGTTTCAGTTAGTGACACTGCAGTCAATACTTCCATTCCTGGAAAAAGACAATTGGATATGCTCTATAGACCTTCAGGATGCGTACCACCACATTCGAATGGAAAGGCGATCCAGAAGGTTCTTGCTTCCGACTAAGAGCCAGTCATTTTCAGTTTCGAACTCCTCTGCCCTTTGGTCTCAGTACAGCTCCCAGAGTGTTCACCAAGTGCATGGCAATAGTGGCGGGATTTCATGTGTTTCCATATCTGGACGACTGTCTCATAACTGCCCCGACCAGGCATCTTCTGCTACAAACCAGGGACTATACCCTTCAACTTTGTTCCTCCCTAGGTATTACCATAAACTACAAAAAAATCTGCTCTAGAGCCATATCAAAGCTTAGTCTTCATAGGAGCAGAAATAAACATAAGTAGCACAACATCCACAAGACAGAGTAGACTGTCTCCGCCATTATGTAAGACTGTTAGTTAGGAAGACATGAGCCTCTGCAAAACTGATTCTTTAAGTACTGGGGAAAATGGCTGCATCAATTGTACTCATTCCTCTAGCTCGTCTTCATATGAGAATGCTTCAGTGGTTACTTTCCGCACAGTGGTCAATTTTGGAACTTCCAGTGTCCCACAAAATTATGATAACCAACACTTGCAGAAAGGATCTTCAATGGTGGAGTCACTCTCCATTAGTATCTCAAGGCCAGCCTTTCATTTCCTCTCAACATCAGGTCATGGTGACCACAGACACTTCCCAGATAGAGTGGGGGGACATTATCTAGGGAAGACAGTCCAAGGCATCTGGCAGGAACACGAGGCTCACTTGCACATAAACATTCTGGAGATGAGAGCTGTGCTTTTAGTGTTGCAAGCATTTCAGGACACTGCCTCTAGGAGCAATAACAATCCAGTCAGACAACATGTCCATAGTCTGGTACATAAGCAGGGGGGAACCAGATCTTACCCCCTTTGTTGAGAAGCTCTGACGGTTTGGCAATGAGCTACAGCCTCCAACCGTTTTCTGATAGCAGCGCATATCCCGGGGAAGTCCAGTGTGATTGTGGACAAATTGAGCAGAGACATTTAATGGCCACACAAGTGGTCCCTTTGCCAGAAAGTTAGAGAAGGGATCTTTCAGGAATGGGACAAGCCTTGCTGTGATCTCTGCATCACTCACCAATACCAAATGAAGCAACTACTTTGCCCTGATCCCTCCCCAAGTGGGGAGCCACCAAGTGATGCATTTGTGCACAATTGGTCTCCGGGACTTCTGGATGCTCTTCCCCCAATCCCTTTAATTGGCAAGTTTTTGCAGAAAGCAAGTTTGTTGGAGACAACAACTCTAATTGCCCCCTATTGGCCTCATCAAATCTGGTTCCCCTTTCTTCAGCCTCATCTTCGGGATGGCTCCGGACCTTCTGACTCGGTCGTCAGGAATGGCTCAGCCCAACCTGGACAATCTCAGATTGACAGCTTGGCTGCTCCAGTTCCCCTGATCACCAGGTTTCTGCCCCTTTCCTCTCCAGTCAAACATATTTTGTTATCCTCTCATAAAACATCTACACAGAAATTGTACAAACGTAAATGGAAGAGATTTGTTACATGGGCCAATGACACTCAGATAGACCCCTTTACTGTACCTGTGCATTTTATTTTAGAGCTTTTGACAAAACTTTTGAATGAAGGAGCTGCTGCAACAACTATTAGAGTTCAGTTGGCGGCAGTTTCCAATTTCCATATAGGAGAAAATGGTTGTGGAATCATGCCACACAGATTTTGTAAAGCTTTTCTGAAAGGGACTATGATTAGACTCCATATAAAAATCCAACACCCCCCCCCCCGGGATTTCAATTTTATCTTATCTAACATAATTTGTCCGCCTTTGAACCATCAGCTACTTGCGAGTTGAAATACCTCAACTGGAAAATTATTTTTTAGTGGTTATTACTTCAGCCAGAAGAGTTTCTGAGTTGCAAGCTTTATCTGCCAAGCCCTCATACCTAGTCTTTTATAAGGGCAGAGTTTTTTATGCACTAACCCCTCATTTCTGTTCAAGGTTTTGTCGGAAAGTAACCTCAACCAGTCTATAGAGCTACCAGTTTTCTTCCCTAACTTCCAAAGTAAAGGAAAGTATTCACTGCATGTCCTACATGCTTCATAAGCAGTTACATTTTTACTTACATAGGACTTCTGAAATTAGAAAATCTGATCATTTTTTCATATCTTATTCTAACATTAAAGAAGGCCAACTAGTCTCAAAAGTTACCTTATCTAAATGGCTTACACTATGCATATCCTACATTTATAATTCAATGAACAGAGCTCTTCCAAATACTGTTAAAGCTCATTCCAGAAGATCTGTAGCCACGTCTGCAGCCTTTCAAGCTAGATTACCATTGGATGTTGTCTGTGCTGCAGCAACTTGGGCAAAACCTCATACCTTTATTACTCATTACAAAGTGGATTTGGCCTGCAGAAGTAGGGCCTTTTTTGGTTCTGTAGTTCTGAGGAATATTCTCCCATAAGTCAGCTTGCTTGGGATGTGGTCCCATCAGTAGAATAAAGGCAAGATTGACAGCATCACACAAAGAAGTCATGTACTTTCCATAACATTCCATGTGTGTTGTCCATCTCATCCTTTATTCTCACAACCCTCCCTCCATTCATCCTGCCTGAACTCCTTGGAGACTGTGTAGCACAAATTCAATACCACAGGGCCGTATAGCCTCAGAAATCTTAGTTTTCTAAATTCGTGATTGATACGTGCATGCATACATATATGTGTGTATATGTTTATATATGCATAATTTTTCTATAAACTGCTGGGGGAAAACAAGATCTGAGGAAACTAGGGGGTTGCATTATGGGTAAAGAATGAGGCCCACAAGTTTTGCTGAAGACCTCAAGGTTGGGAAATGGCTGAGACAAATCAGATGGATTGGATCCAACCCACCAGGTCATTGAGAATAAAGGACGAGATGGACAACACGCATGGAACATTATGGTAAGTACGTAACAAGAAGTTATGTACTCACCATAACATTCGATGTATGTAGTCCATCTCGCCTCACATTCTTACCCGTGGGTTCGGAGCTGAATATCGTCTCTGACTCTGCCGATTTTACTAGCTCAAAGTCTCTCATTGGCTGGGCTAAGCAGGTATCCTATGGTGCACTGCTCCATATCCCCAGATCTAGTTTGTTGCAAACTCATTTGTACTCCATACACACACATCACATCCAGGTAAAGAATAAGCTAAGCAAGGGAACTCTGCAGATAACCTAACCTCCAAAGCCTCCAGGAAGGGGGAAGGTGGGAGGGTAAGTAAGAATGTGAGGCGAGATGGACTATATGCATCGAACGTTATGGTGAGTACATAACTTTTTGATGTTATGTAGTCCTATCTCGCCTACATTCTTACCCGTGGGACAGCGTCCCTAGCACCTACATCCTGGGTGGCTCATAGGAAGATACTCCTGAGAACTGTGGAGCCAAAGGAAGACCTGCCCCTGGAGACCACGTCCAATTTGTAATGAGAAACAAAAGTGTGAGGAGAAGCCCAAGTAGCTGCAGCACATATAGCATCCATTGACAGTCTGGCTTGATAGGCTGTGGACGTGGAAACAGCCCGAGTAGAGTGAGCCTTGACCGGAAATGGCAGATCTTTACTTCCTGCTTGATAGATGAAAGAGATACAACTAGATATCCATGTAGACAGGGTGACCCTGGAGACCGGGGAACCCATTCAGTTTTCCGAAAAGGAAACAAAAAGTTGGTCAGACTTCCAGATATCTTTTGTTCGGTGCAGATAGAAGCGTAATTGTCTGTGTACATCCAACTGGTGAAATCTAAATTCTGCCTTGTTAGAAAAGTGGGGAAAGAAGACAGGCAGCTCAATGGATTGATTTAGGTTAGACACGGAAGCCACTTTAGGAAGGAACGAAGGGTTTGGTGTAAGAGAGACCCTGTCTTTATGGAAGATTAAATATGGAGGTTTGATAGAGAGGGCTTGAATTTCTGAAACTTGCCTTGCTGAAGTGATTGCTGTTAAGAAGGCTGTTTTCCCGGTCAAGAATTTCAATTCTCAGGTAGCTGCAGGCTCGAAAGGTGGTAAAGTAAGGGCTTGTAGAACAAAATTGAGATCCCAGGGCATGATTGGTTTGGATACCGGGGGACGGAGCAACAGGGTACCCTTCAGGAATGCTTTGCATAGTCTATGCGCCATGAGACTAGGCTCATTCGCTACATGGAAATTCGAGATCGCTGCCAGTTGAACTTTGATGGTGGCTGATGCGGAACCCTGATGGAAAAGCATAGACAAAAACTCCAGGACTGAAGCTATTGGAGCTGTGTAAGGATCATTGCCTCTGGTATGTGCTCAGATAGAAAACCTTTTCCATTTACTAGAATAAATCTTTCTAGTGGATGGTTTATGAGAGGACGATAATATATGAACCACTTCTGGTGAGAAATTATGAAGTCTGACTAACGATGGAAGTGGAGTAGCCACCTGTCAACCGGAGGGTCATCAGGGAGGGGTGGAACTGTCCCGACATATGTGTTAGTAAATCTGGTTGAAGGTCTAGAGTCCAAGGAGTGTCCACAATGAATTGCTGAAGAAAGGGAAACCAAACTTGGCAAGGCCAGTGTGGAGCAATCAGAATGATTCTGCTTCCCAAGGATTGCGCTTTCTGAATCACCTTTGACAGCAGGGGAAACGGAGGGAAAGCATAAAGCAGACCGGAGGGCCAATCGTGAACCAGAGTGTCCCTGGGTGACTCCCCCTGTGGGGGGATCAGCGTGAAGTAGTTGCTGCATTTCGCACTGAGCGAGCTGGCAAAAAGGTCGCAGCAAGGATGTCCCCATCTGCTGAAGGTTCGATCTGCAACCAGGCGATTCAGGGACCACTCGTAAGGCATCAGAATAGCTCTGCTTAGCCTGTCTGCAATCATGTTGGACTTCCTCGGAATGTGCATTGCCACCAGAAACCGTTGGGAAGTTACTGCACAATGCCACACTCGCATGGCCTCTCTGCACAGAGGGTAAGACCTGGTTCCCCCTTGCTTGTTCAGATACCACACTACTGACATGTCTGAGTGCATCGCAATCGTCCCTAGAGGAAGAACACTCTGGAGTGCCTGCAACACAAGTAGCACTGCTCTCATCTCTAGGACGTTTATATGCAGATGTATCTCGTGTTCTTGCCACGTGCCCTGGACTGTCCTGCCAAGATAATGCCCTTCCTCCACCCCATCTGGGAAGTGTCTGTGGTCACCGTGGCAACCGGGATGGGTGGAACGAAGGGTCTTCCCCCGTCCAAATTGTTGGTGCGCAGTCATCAACCGAGGTCCTGCTTGCATCTGTCCATGAGCAAGATGGGGTGAGACAGTGGAAGTCTTTGGAAAGACCATTGAACACAGAGGAGCCATTGGAGAATTCTCATGTGCAATCTCGCTAGAGGGACCAACATGATTGTTGCTGCCATGGTCCCTAGGAGCTGGAGAACCTATCTTGCCTTCACTTGTTTCAGGGGCATCAGCATGTGTATCTGTTGTTGTAAGACTCTGATCCTTTCCTGCAGTAAAAATGCTTGCATTTGAATGGTGTCTAATTCTGCTCCTATAAAGGTGACATGCTGCGAGGGCAATAAAGCAGATTTTTCCCAATTTATTGTTATACCCAACTGGTGACATAGAGTGATGGTAGCATCCCTGGTTTGAACTAGTTGATGCCTGGTGGGGGTGGTAAGGAGCCAGCCGTCACCTCCGCCATACACTTGGTGAACACCCTGGCGGCTGTGGTGAGACCAAAGGTCAGGGCTCAAAACTGGAAATGACTGGCTCCCAGCCGGAAGCGTATGTGATTCCTGGATGCCCTGTCCATTTTCACATGGTAGTAAGCATCCTTGAGGTCGATGGAGCACATCCATACCTCCTCTCCCAACAATGGGAGAATCGATTGTAGTGTGACCATATGGAACTTGGACTTGTGTACGTAGTTGTTCAGTTGTCTGAGATCTAGTATGGGTCTCCGGTCCCCTGTTCTTTTCGGCACCAAAAAGAATCTTGAGTAAGTCCCTAATCCGATTTGGTCAGAGATGAAACGTTGGATGGCTCCTTTTTCTAGCAGCTGTGAGACCTCTGAGGCTGCTTGATCCCTTTGACTGGGTGGAACATCTGGGATTTTTCTGATTGGCGGGGGGTCTGATGAAAGTGGAATGAGATCACCTCCGGAAATTATCCATAATATCCATCGGTCCTGGGCAATGCTTTCCCAGGCTTCCGGATATAAGAAAATCCAACCCCTGACTGGCTCCGGATAAGCACAGTCGGGCACACCCTCAGGAACGAGAGTATGGAGAGCCACAAAAGGAATCGCGGTCTCCCGAATTGCGGGGGCCCCCTCTGCCTCTGGGGCGATGTCTCATTGAATAACTCCCCTCTCCCCTGCCTCTGGAGGGGGGGGTTCACCTTGTGCGGCAGGAAAAAACCTCTGTGATTTCTTGAACCACACCCCCCCCCGCTGGGCCTTGGGATAAGGCCTAGAAGGAAAGGGAAAAGTGGACCCCTATGGCAGACAGGGTCTTTCCCTCTTGCTCGCACCTGGTGAGGGTGTCTTTCACTTTGATTCCAAACAAAAAGGAACCATCAAAGGGAGCATCAGTGAAGGAAGACTTGAAGGCCTCCTCAAAGTTACACAGGCGCAGCCAGGCTTGCCTTCTAAGGGCAACCGCTGAGCTTGCTGCCCTACTTGCTCCCTCGGCTGCATACGAAATGAGCCGCATGGATGAGTTAACAATGGAGTTGAGAGTAGATACCTGGGCGTTAACTGTCTGAGCCACCACCTCAGGAATGCTACCCACAAGAGTATCTCCTAACTCTTTGAGGAGATCTCTCTGGAGCCGAGTGAAGTGAGACAGGTAATTCAGTGACCGTAATGTAAAGGTTGCTGACGAGAGGGTACGCTTCCCGTACCGATCCATGATCCTAGACTCCTTGTTAGGAGGATGGACGGATGAAGAAGATTCTGCTACTTCCTTCTGAGTGGCTGCCGCCACCACCATGGTATATACAGGGACTCCTTTAGACAGAAACTCTTTGCCCTGGGGGGCGTAAAGAAACTTGTTGGGACGCCTGGGCATGGGCTCCACAGAATCAGGGTTCTCCCACACTCTTCGACAAATCAGTTCAAGGAGTTTGTCGAAGGGTGGAGACATCCAGGAGGCGGTGGGCTGAGCACCAAATGCCTTAAGGAATACTGACTCCTCCTCAGAAGGGGCTTTGGAAGGCCAGTCACCTCTTTGTTTCAGTATCTCCAGTATATCGGAGAAGGAAACATCATCAGAGGATGACTTGGGGGACCCCTCCAATTCCTCTAGGTCAGTATCAGAGGTGAGGGACTCATCCTGGGAGTCTATGTGCTTCCTCTTGCACGTTTTCTTTCTGGGGGGGCTCCTCAGGCATGAACTCTGAGGGACCCTCAGAAATTTGGGGACCACTCGTGGGGGTATCCCTAGGCCCTGGTGCTCTGCTGTCCATGGATGGGTGGTGATCAGAAGCTCTCACCGGAGAGGTGGGGAACAGAGTGACCGACCCGCCTGATGTAGCTGACGATCTGGCCAGCACGGTCCGCATAGCCTCGAAGGCCGCCCCCGCCCCCAAATCCGAGGAGCGACCAGTCTCCGAGGCCATGACGGGGGTCGGAGTTCCCCGAGCCGATGCACCGAGAGGGAGGCTCGGGACCGAAATAAGCCCCGAGATGTCCACCTCGGGCCTGACCGAAGAATCCCGAATCCTGAACCCCAAGGACAGAGCCGACCATTGTCAGAGCTGATGCCGGCACCGATGGAGCCAAATGGGGCATCGGAGCTGGCCTAGAAACATCACATGGCGTGGAACACTCCGGCTCCGAAGACAGAGATGCGCTCTGAGGAGGAATGATTGAAGACGGGATCGGGACAGACTCCGGAGCCGAGTAGGCTGGAGCCGAAAACAATTTTGCCAAAACCGGTGACTGGAGGAGCCTCTGAACCACCCTATCAACATCCACATCCGAAAGGGTCCTGGAGGATTTGGAGGACAGGGATGGAGAATGAGATCTCCTCTCAGGAGAAGCTGGTCTGAGACTGGGCGATCGACTCCTAGGAGGTTCCAATACAATTGGAGCCGACGCCGGTTCCGTCAATACTGACCTTTCCTGCGGCCCCGAGGACAGTGGAGCCGAGGAGGTTGATGCAGTTTTTGAGATTTTCTCCGAGGGCTCCGATGAAGCTGACTGAGCTGGAGATCTCTTTTTGACTTGCCAGATTTTGACTTTCCACTGGAAGACGAATCGATAGCCTCTTCCAAACAGGGTTTCAATAGTCCCTTTAAAATTAGCTTATTCTTTCTCTCTTGGAGAACTCTAGGGCTGAACGCATGACAAGAACTGCAGGATTCCTGCAGATGGATGGCTCCCAAGCAATAGATACAAATGGAATGCCCATTGCATTTAGAGCAGTTTTAGAAGCCCACAACGCAAAACCAAGTCTGAAAACAATACACAGGCGTCGATCAATCACACACACCATAGATCAAGTGGGATACCACCCAACAATTCTTGACAAACTTAGACAACTTAGACAATTAGCTATGAAAATAGCTATTGATATGAATCAAACTTTTCTCAAGACAAGAAAAAAAGAAGGAACTCAACAGAAGAGCACACATCAGTCAAAAGAGATGAGCACTGGCTGTTGGCATGTAAAAGAAAACAGGGGAGGAGGGACAAGATCTTGTGTTTGACATTTTGCACTTCTTGTGTGGGAATTTGCTGTCCATTATCAAGTGACTCTTTAGGCATTTTACATTCCCTCAGGTCAAAATATTGTGGCAGACACTCTGAACAGGTCCCTGACTCAATCCCACAAATGGAAACTTCACAGGGATGTGTTTCTGGACATTGTCCAGCATTGGGGTACTCCTCAAATGGATCGTCTTCTGGTTTGGAAGGTGGATGAATTCAATAGGATCATCTATCCCCACCTGTCTACCAGGATGCCAGGAATCCCAGTACTAGCTCTGATTGTATGCCCTTATCTCATCCTTTAGTTTCTAGATTTGAGGATCTTAATTTTGTTTCTTCATGGATTGTCCTCCGCCAGTGAGAAGGTACTGCACACATGCATCATCTGTGTCAAGCAAACTGTTTATTTTGTGAGCTGGTCCTTCCACCTCCCTGTCTTCTTTCTGAGCTTTGGCATTCTCCCTTTTGTAAAGAATAGTGCAAGTGCATAGTACAATTGGGTAAAATCTTCCATAATTTTGGATGTCCTTCTCTTCAGTGTAGCAGCATTCACTCCCTCCCTCTGCCCCCTAGTCCATTTCTCTGTTGGATGTACTGATTACCTCTCTTTTCCTTGGACTGACGTTCCTACTGGGGCTCTGAGTTCTGAGAATGGAACATCTGGACATCACCTTTATGCCCTGTGCTATGTGAGGAGCTTAGGAGTGACGTAAGGCGTACCTTAAAAGCAACCTAAAGGCTTTGGTATGCTGGCCGGATGTCGGGCCACCCTTGGCAGGGATCCCTATTGTAAAGAATACTGCAACAGTGAAGAGAAGGTCATCTGGTAAGAGTTTACACATCTGTACTGTATAGCTCAATGTAGGCTACAGAGTATCCAAATTTTTTTCCATATTTAGATGACTTGCTTAACTTTACAGAGTGTTTTTCAAAAGTGTCAAAGGTCTGTCTCTCTCTTGGGGGAAAGATCGTTTATGCAAGTTGGAATTCCAAGAGAACGCTCAAAAGTCTTTTTTGACTCCCATCACACAGGATTGAGTTCCTGGGGTTTCTGCTAGACACCTCAGTTCAAAGAGCTTTTCTTCCACAGGTAAAATAGTAGATCTATGTTTAGATTTATTTCTAGGGTTTTCCACTCAGACTTTGGACTTTGCAAAGGAATACCTCGGGATTTTTGGTCTCATGGCATCTATGATTCTCATGATACCCCTCACAAGATGCCACATGAGAAAGACACAGTGGTATCTGAAGTTTCTTTGATTCCAGCACCAACACCTATCTTTTCAAGTCCCAGTTCTGAGGTTTGTCAGAAGCTAAATCACTTGGTAGAGACAGCAAATATCCTTAAATCCAAGTCTTGCCTTTTCCCTCCCTGTTCCAGAGCAGTCAGTCGCCATACCACCAATACTTCAGACTTTGCTTGGGGAGTGGTATCAGAGGTATAAAAGTGCAAGGTGTGTGGAATGCTAAGGACAGATGCATGCACATATATACAAAAGAGATGCTTGCTGTGATCAAGGCACTCAACTCTCCAAATCATCTTGAGTCCCCGGGACCTCTACAAATTATTACAGACAATACCACAGTCAAGTAGTACATCAGCAAGCAAAGGGGAACCAGGTTTTACTCCCTTTGCAAACTAGCCATGTTAGTATGGGATATAGCTTTACAACACATTTTCACTGTATAGGCATTCTAAATCATGTCAGAGCAAAACTGCGTGGCAGAAAAGATGAGCAAGACAAAAGCAGACTCTCACAAGTGGAAACTAGATCAGGGGTCTTCCTGGATTTGCTCCATCTGTGAGGAGTTCCTCAAGTAGACCTATTATTTTCCTCCTTCCTATACAGTCAGGTGACAAGATACTGCTCCAAGACTCCATGCAAGAAGGCCTGGAAGATGGATGCTTTTTTCCTTTTCTTGGATAGGAATGTTACTGTATACTTTTCCACTCTCACCACTGATATCCAGAGTACTTATGAAGATTTAGAAGGAATCCTCTAAGATCATTGTGGTGACTCCCTTCTGGTCCAGGAAACAGTGGTTCTTCCTTCTTTTGGAAATGGCCAAGTGCAGTTACCACAAACTTCCTCACAGAATGGATCTGCTCACAACAACGTGGATGTTTGATGCATCTTGACCCCAATCAACTTTAACTGACTGCCTGGATGATAGCGTCTTAATTCCCTTTATGTATCTGTTTACTGAGAAAATGCAGCAGGTACTAACCAAGGCAAGAAAGCCTGCTACTAGAAAATAATATATTAGGAAATGGAAAAGGTTTTCTGGTTGGTGCCAGCAGCATAACCAGCACCCATTCAGGACTAGTGATTCTCTGGTTTTACAATGTTTGTGTGAGTTATTATCCTTTGGACTTTTGTACTGCACCATCAAGGTTCATTTGTTCACCATTTCAGCATGTCTACCTATGGATCCTCCGGTTTCAGTGCATTTTATTTGTTTATTAATTTATTTCAGTTTGATGACCGGGGAGGTCCACTGGGCTCAGGGAGCCCATTTTCAGTGTAGGCCCAGGAAGAAAAGCTCTGCATTACATGGTGTAATTCACAGTTAAAATCAACGTAAAGAAAACACAATTAAAATATCTCTGCGTTACATAGTGTATTCGCAGTTACAATCAAAGTAAAGAAAACACAAAATATCATTTTGTGTCTGAGAACAACATAAATTCTTTGGTTACATAGTGTCAAAATATTTAGGATGGCAATTATGTAGTGTAGGTACAGATAATCATAGTAAAGAAGTCATGGTTACAGTTTTATTTTAAGCTAAAGAACAGGAATAAGTTCCTTGATTATAAGGCATCTGAAATTTAGGAAGGCAGAGGAAACTAAGATGTGAGGAGGAAAAGATTAAGAGAAAGAGAGCAAAAGGTGGTAGAGGTTATTTGTGGGTTGTACAGTTGTGATATTTACATTATTTACATTTGAGTTAAGTTAGGTTTGTGCTCAGATGTAGACAAGAGTTTAAGGGGAGGAAAAGTATTAGGCTATGTGGGGAGAGAACAGTTCCATTTCCTGTTAGAAGAAAGGTAGGAGTGTAGCAGAGTTTTAAAGGTTTCAAAACTTTCACAAGTCCTTGGAGAGGATGCAGAGAATTCCATTTTTTAGTTAAAGAAAAGTATACCAGAAGTTGACCAGCAGGACGATTGGGTTTGCAGACAGTGATTAGGTTTTGGTGGATTGATCTCAGAGATCTCGGAGGGGTGTTTGGTTGGAGGATATTGGTTAGAGCTGGGCACTTAGTAGGTTGAAAAATTAGTCTGTGGGCTGTAGTAATTTGGAGATGGTCTAGATGGTTGGGGAGTTCAAGCCAATTTAACAAATGATGAACAGTACAATGATGGGAGGAGAATTTGGCTTTGGTGGCAAATTTAGAAATCTTATTATAACAGACGTCCAGTTTAGAGGAGGGAGAGGCAGATAAGTTTGTTAGAAGAGGAGTGCCATATAAGAATGAGGGGAGTAGATAGGTAGTAGCAAGAGTTTGTCTGGTAGGAGGGGAAAGAAAGTGGATGTTTCTGTATAGCATACCAAGTTTAGCATGAGTTTTCTTAATGTTTTGCTGGATGTGAGCATCGAATTTTAGGTGTTCATCAATAATTACCCCATGTAGTTTAGCGAAAGGAACAACCTCTAAGGCAGCATTGTTTTGGCTATTAATTTGGAATTAATTTTTATCAAGAGGGGTGGCTTTTGAAGGAGAGAATAACAGCATTTTGGATTTGTTGGCATTTAGTGAGAGGTAGTTTTGGAGCATCCATTTTTCAGTGGAGGAAAAGAAGTTTAGGTCATTCTAGCTCAGAGAGGTTGGAGATGCAGCAGATTAAAGATGAATCATCTGCATATTGTACAATTTTTATATTGGGTATGGCTTTGTGGAAGTCATTAATAAAGATTTTGAGCAACATTGGACCAAGTATGGATCTCTGAGGTACCCCAGTGGGGGTAGGAAGGAATGAAGAGATGCCTTTCCCCCATTTTACAGCTTGAGACCTGTCATAGATGTAGCTTGAGAACCAAGATAAAGAATTCTTGGAGCGATGGAGGCTAGAAAGGTGGTTTAAGAGGTGGGTGTGGGAGATGATATGTAATGCTTTGGACAGATCGAGTAGAACTGTAGAGACAGTTTTACCAGAGTCACGGACAAGATTTGCTGTGCCTAGGAATGAGAGAAGGGCAGTGATAGTACTATGGCCAGGTCAGAAACCGTGTTGAGTTGGAGTAATTAGTTGGTGATTGGCTAAGAATGGCATAAGCTGTAGGTGGATGCATTTTTCTAGGAGTTTTGAGATTGGGGAGAGGATAGCTATAGGGTGGAAATTAGAGATGCTATTGTTTTTGCCTTCATTATGGAGAGGTAGGATAAAAGCAGCATGCCATGATTTGGGCACGTAAGATTCCTGCATGGATCTGTTGATTAAGATGCTGATTGGGAGAGCAATACTGTCTGTGGTTATTTTTAGAAAGGAAGATGGAACATTGTCAGGGGCATTGGAGCATGGTTTTAATTTAGAGAGTAATCTTTTTATGTGGGAGGTAGAGATAGGTTTAAGTTCAAATATTGGTGGGGGGGGGGGTTGGGGCCAGAGGGTTGTGTAGGGGGTGTAGAAGATTGGATAGGTTGGGGGGATGGTTTGTTAGGGGAAGGTCTTGGTCAGCTCTGCTATGGAGCTGGTAAAGAAGGAGTTGAATAGGGAGGCTATTTCAGATTCAGATTTGCCGGAGTCAGGGCAGGGGTTATTTTTGGTGCCTGGTTTGAGAAGAGAATTAATTGAATTCCAGAAATGTTTGAGGTTGTTTGGTTGGACTGGAGTTTAATATAGTAGGACTTTTTATCTCTGATGATTTGTTTTTTAATGAGGTTGCGGAGTTGTTTATATATGAGAAGAGTTTCTGGCTGCTTGTTCTGGTGGTATGTTTTCCAGGATTTATCCCTTTGTAGCATAAGTTTTTTGGTGTCTTTGGTTAGCCAAGTGGTGGTCTTGTTTTTTACCCTTTTTTTTCTTGGTGGAGCTAGGGAGTTGAGGATGCTTAAGAAGGTTGAGTTGAAGAATTCTACGGAAGTGGTAGAATTTTTAGGGAGTTCCAGTTGGTTTTAGGGCATCAGAGAAGGTTGTGGGGTTAAAGTTTGTGAGGTTACGAGTGTGGATATATTGGTGTAAGTGAGGAGAGGAGTTGGTAGCTCTGTGGATGAAAGATGGCAAGTGGTCACCTATAGGGTCAGGAATAATGCCAGAGTTTGACTTTGTTAGGGTCGGATACTAGGATCCAGTCTAAAGTTGTACCTGGGAGGTTTGTTTTGTTGGGTCTGGTGATAGAGTTAGTTAGTTGGGTATAGTTATATAAATTGAGGGATATGATGGGATTTGGGTTGTTAATTTTTTTCCAGTCGATATTTACATCTCCAAGTATGAAGGTCTCTAGCTTAATATTGGTAGAGGTCCAGAGGAGGATTTCTTCAAGAGTGGTGATGTTATTAACAGGGGAATGTAGAGGGCAATGATACGTATGCTTTTGTGGTTTAGTTTTAGTAGGCCTATTATAGTTCTGCATTGTTGAATGGAGGGATAGGATTGGGGTAGAGAGATATGGACAGCAAGTTAGAGTAGATTAAGGTGTCCCCACCCCCGTTTCTATTTAAGCGGTCATGTCTCAGGGACTGGAATCCAGGAGGTAGGATTTCAGAGTCACAAATATGGGGTTTTAACCAGGTTTCGGAGATGGCTACAATATCTGGTAGGTTATGATTAAGCCAGGCATGAAAGTGGGTTACTTTGTTTCTTAGACTTTGGGCATTCATGGTGAAGAATTTGAGGTATTTGTTGTTAGTTTTATTGCTTGTAACAGGGGGATTGGGACTAGAGGAAGTATTTGGTCCAGGGTTTGGATGCATGTCCCCTGCTAAGCAAAGGTAGTTGAGGAAGGGTAGTGACATTTTCGATTTGGTCTTTAATAATTGTGGACAGTAAGGAATTAGTTTAGGTTTGTAGTATGTAGGTGGGAGGGGGACAAGCTTTAATTTTAAGTAGTGGAAGAGGTTGGGTTGAACTAGGGAGGTGGATATGTTGTGGAAATGTTTTGTAGTGGGATGAGGAAGAGGGTTGGGAGTGTGGGGGTTGGATAGGAAGGAGGGGTGGAGTTGGTTAGAATAGTAGGAGGTAGCGTGGTATAAAGGGAGTAAGAATAGAAAACAGATAAATGGGGTGAGAATTGTTTGAGCTAGAAGACAAGTTATGGTACTGGTGTGTATGTGTATTTTAGTGGCTGGAATGTATAGGGCAGATAGGAAAGTATATGATGAGGTAGACAGGTAGTTTATAGGGACTTTGTTGAGTGAGGTTGGAGTGGTTGTGATTGGGAGATGGAGTTGAAGAGGGAGGGGTTAGAGAGTGGAGATGATTGGTTGATTGTGAGACGAGAGTGAGGATGATTGGTGAGTGAGATAAGGAGGGGTTTGGTGTTGAAATAAATGTAGGAGTAGTGGGGGAGGTTGGGAATTGGGGAAGGGTAGGGGAGCAGAGTGAGCCCTTAGGGCGAACAGAGCGGACAGAGCTGAAGAGAAGGTGGCTGGCAGAAACCATTCAGCCAGCTGTAACAGAAAAGTGGGAGCTTGATGGAAGTAGGAACAGAAAGGTAAGACGAGGCTTGAGAGTGTGGGGGAAGATAGGTAAATGAACTAAGCACAGGACAAAGCAGGCCAATGGGGAAAATACTAAGAGGTTGGGGATAGCTATGGGAGAGAACTGAAAAAAGGTAAAGAATTGGACTTTAAACTTTAGTGGGTGAGCAGTGCCACCTAATGGCTAAACAGTTAAATTACAGCTTAGTGGGTAATTAAGGGGTCAAGAGATAGACTGCTGTAGGCTGCTTAGCAAGTGCGAGAACAAAGCACAGACACTAGTATATTTTAAGAACTAGTAGCACTTTAAGTTACAATGTGCAGCAGTACATACACTTTTAAGTCTTGAGGGGGGGAGTTATCTGTTGAAAAGCTCCTCAGTGGGCTTTAGCAGGGTCCCATAGTGGATATGCTTAAAGGGTACGATTTCTAGGCTGTAGTAGTTAGGGTAGAACGCAGCATGGACAGCTGTAGGGGAAGAGCAGAACAACACAGGCATTAGCTGAGTAGGGGGGATACAAAGATACACACATAGGGCTTTAGCAGACAGAACAGGGAGAGTAGGGAAAGAAAGGAAAAGAGGCAAACAATCCAAGCAATTATTAGATGTGAAACATGTACAGGCTGGTACTAGGTTATGAGGTGAGTTCTGCAGAAAAATAACCATATAGTATACACACTTTACACCATAAAACAATTAACATTCAGTTTTAGAATATATTGGTTAGCGAGCGTTCAGACCATTACAAAGTACTGCTCTGAACACACTTGTCTAGCAATCCTTATTCGAACATTAAGTATAGCTGCGAATAGTTCCGTTCACAACATTTGAATTTGCGAGCATGTAGAACAGGACACAAACCGCTCAGTAATCTACTCGCAGAAGAATTCCCTGAATGAACAACAAAACCTGCTTTATTCAAGGAACCCCAAATGCACCTCTCAATTTGATGCACATTAAATGAAAAGGGTCCCTTATGGTTTTGCTATTGGTAAGACAATTTAAACCTGTAGAGCGGCTTTTATGTCTAAGGAGACATATTTCAACAATAAATCAGATTCAAAATAAACCCTAAATAAAAATTGCCCTCTTGGAATGCAGTTGCATATTTCATCCTCTAATTATCGTTAACAAATTGCAGAAAGCTGTTTAAACAAGTCCAAACCAGAGCTAGTAATTAATTAGACATGTGGCAGCAGCCTGAATGAAGTGAAATAGGTCAATTTAGAGGTATTGAATTAGCGAGCGTTCAGACTCTAAAAGAAAAAATGCTCAATAACATGCTGGCAGAGCATTCCCTTGCCAGATAGTAAATAGTTTCAAAAACAGTTTAAAACAGGTTAAAATAAATTCAATCACAGCTAAACCGCAATTAAACAAGTGGCAGCAAGCTAGACTGAAGCGAATAGTTCAATTCAAAGTGAATGGAAGTTGCGAGCGTTCAGAACATAACATAAACCGCACAGTAACCTGTTCGCAGAGCATCCCTAGTCAGATAGTGGAAAATACCAGGAAACAGTGTAAAACAAATACAATTCAGAATTTAAAGCAGTTATACACGTAGCAGCAAGCCTAAATGAAGTGCTGCACTTACTGGGCGCAGCTAGCAACCTACGGGGCCAATCAGCAAGGGGTAACAAAGATATTTTTAAAAATGGCGCCACAGGTAGCAGCGTCACTATATAGACTAGGGGCAGGCAGGGAGGGAAGAAGACGGGGTGGGGTGAGTGTTAACAGGAAGGAGTGGTAACAGGAAGGAGGTAAAGCTGGGAAGGAGGGATTTGAGGAGGGAGAGCTGGAGAGAAGGTGGCTGGCAGAAACCAATCAGCCAGCTGTAACAGAAAAGTTTGAGCTTGGTGGAAGTAGGAACAACAAGGTAAGTCGAGGCTTGGGAGTGTGGGGGGAGATAGGTAAATGAACTAAGCACAGGACAAAGCAGGCCAGTGGGGAAAAGTATTAAGAGGTTGGGGATAGCTACGGGAGAGAACTGAAAAAAGGTAAAGAACTGGACTTTAAATAAACTTTAGTGGGCGAGTAGTGTCACCTAGTGGCTGAACAGTTAAATTACAGCTAAGTGGCTATTTAAGCAATTAAGAGATAGACTGCTGTAGGCTCCTTAGCAGGTGTGGGGAAAAAGCAAAGGTACTATGATATTTTAAGACCAAGTAGCACTTTAAGTTACAATATGCAGCAGTACATGCACTTTAAGTCTTGGGGGCTATCTGTTGAAAAGCTCCTCAGTGGGCTTTAGCAGGGTCCCGTAGTGGATATCCTTAAAGGGTAGGATTTCTAGGCTGTAGTAGTTAGGATAGAGCGCAGCATGGACAGTGGGCGCAGCTAGCAGCCTAGAGGGGCGATCAGCAAGGGGTAACAGGGATATTTTTAAAAATGGCGCCACAGGTAGCAGCATCACTATATTGACTATGGGCAGGGAAGATCATTGTTATTTGAAACTGTTTTTGAAAGGGGTTTTGCATAAGTGACCTCCAAGAAATCCAGTGGCTCCTCCTTGCAATCTTAATCTTGTGTTGGAGAAGCTAACACTTGCTCTATTTGAACCAACTTATAAGACTGACTTGAGGTTTTTAACATGGAAAACTGTTTATCTGAGTTGCAAACTCTTATGGTGAGTCAACCCCATCTCCTTTTCCACAGAGACAGGGTTTCTTTGAGAACAAATACTCATTTTATGCTTATTGGTATCTGAGTTTACTTTAAGCCAAACTGTCCAGCTCCCATGTTTTCTTTCTTGAACCCAAAAATGAGGGAGAGAGGATACTCCATACATTGGGTGTCCACAGACAACTGAGGTACTATCTTGACAAAATCTTTCAGATCTTTGGATCAGTTATTCATTTCATGTGAAGGTAAGAAGAATGGACAGTTTGTGTCCAAACAGACTATTCTTAAAATGGTTGTCTGAGGCCATTTCCTTTTGCTGTTCTCACCACAGCAAAACTATTACAGGTAGGATCAAGGGCTCACTGTATTAGGGCCTTGGCTTCTTCTGTGGCCTTTTGGAAAGGGTTGGACTCTGGAAGTATTTTAAAAGCAGCAGCTTGATCCTTTGTACATACTTTTACAAAAGATTACAAGCTTGAGTCATTCTCTAGGACTGGATCAAGCTTTGCTAGCATCATTCTCCAGGGTCTCCTGGACCCTTCATTTTACACCTCCCTAATGCTATAAGCTAGGGTACTCTACCCATATAGCTAAGGCTACTGCAGCAGTGATCAATATGATGAACATAGTATAATCATGTAAGCAAACTTATCATAACAGTATTTATTTGAATGATCACTGCTGCAGTAGCCGGTCCCTCCTTCCACCTCCTTAGTTTTTGAGTATGCTTTTTTGACTGTGTGTGTGTGTGTGTGTGTGTGTGTGTGTGTGTGTGTGTGTGTGTGTGTGTGTGTGTGTACTCCTAGCATATGTCCTCTCAGGGCTTAATCTCCATCTCTCAGTTGGCATGAAAGCTCTCAAGGACTTGGCACTCAAACCGGTCTTTTTAGGCAGCTCAACTTGAGCTTGACTAACTGTTTGGGCTGATGGCAGGTGCCTTGAAGCTTTGGAAGCTGGCCAGCTATAATATCCTTGGCATTATATAATCCATATAGATAAGGCTACTGAAGCAGTGATCTTTCAAACATGTACTTTTATGTCAAGTTTACTTTCACAACTGTACTTTCTGGATAGTGTGAAAAGAGAAAGTACACTCTTGTGACACATTGGTTCTTGGAGGCTTCAAATATTACTCTTACCTGTCCATATACAGTGCTTTCTATTGGATCAAATCTTTGCCTATGGTAGACCTCATTTGACTCTGTAGCTTCCAAAATATCTTTCCATATGTCCACCAACAGAATTCTGCTTGTCAGACCACAGCAGTCCTGACTGTGGTTTACAAGTCCCTTGAGTGTGATTCTTTGAGTTCACCCCAACCTGGAGAGTCATTACCAAAGACAGTGCTTTTAACGTAATCATTCCTCTTTTGGACAAGTGTCTCACCTTTCCATACACAGTCCATCCTGCTGGATCAGGCCTTGACCCATGGTAGATCTCATTTGCCATTGTGTCTTTAAAGGTAGTTTTCCTTATGTACTGCTGTAGTTTTGACTGAGTTGATAGTGCTGTTAGAGTGACAGTTGTGGTGTGTGTCTGTGAAAGAAGTCTTCGCAGAGAGAATCTTTCCTCAAGATTGATCTCAGTAACAACATTCGGATACCTAGTTTAAGGAAAGAAGTACTCATTGGTCATGCTTAATAGAACCTGGTGGATAATCTCTTGAGAAAACTGACAACTCTTTTGGGGACACTCTTGATCTCATTTTAACTCCTTTCTCAATCTCTTTCAGACTTGTCCATTTCCAGGTGGAGGAGAAGCCTCCTCTTCACCCAAGGAAGAATTTTAAATGTCATATGGTCTTCTCCCTTCCTATGCTGGACAAGTTGTCCTGCAACAGAATTCTGATTTCCCACCCACAGCAGTCCTGACAGCCCTGCTCTAAAATGAGTTCTGCCCAGCTGGGCAACCATGTTAATAAAACTTAATTAAATTTGACTAATCTTTGAAAGAAGGCATTATGGAAATAGGGTGTTTTACATCACTTAAGGAGATAAAGCTGTAGAAAATAATTGACTTCTGCCAGTGCAGCATTTGGAAAGCTCCATCTGGACTTTCATGTTCAGTTCTATTTACCCTACATGTACAAGGTTGAGACTGTCCAGACTAGGGAAGCTAAAAAATGTGCAGGGCCTATACCATAAGTCCCTTGAAGAAAGACTAAAGGAACTTCACATGTATGACCTTTAATAAAAAGAGTGGGGGAGCACATGACTGAAACATTATGTACCTTACAAGTCTCTGCAGAGGGTAGTTCCTTTTACAAGGATTTGTACAAAGAACAGTAGGCGCAGTACGAATGCTTGTGAGGAAGGGAGAATCAGAAGTAATTTGTGGGTGCATTTTTCCTGCAGAAGTAAAGGTAAATGCTTGGAACAACTTTCTTGAGGAAGAGGGGGATTCAGAAGATTAAAGTGAATTCAAGATTGCATAGGGTAAGGATGAGGTAATTTAAAGATAAACAGAAGAAAGTACAACAGTAATTAGCCTGGAATGGCTGTTTATCTTTCAGGCAGGGAATAAGTAGATGAAGCATCTTTTGGACATAGATTAAAAACTTATTGGACAAAACAGATGTCATCTCCTGCCAAATTATATGCGTCGCTCCACAGTAATCCTTCACATGCTATAATACTGTGCCAGATGGCATGAGACACTAGCTTAGTAGTGGTGACTTATCATTTGTGTTGAAACTTTTTTAAAAACTGCTACAACCACCATGCATGAAGGACCTTGATAGGAACATGTTGCATAAACGAAACACTTTCCCACTACAGTTCTTCAATTTTTGTATACAATTATAGTGCATTGTGCAATTTTCCACTCCTGCATCTCTTAGAAGACCTTTAGAATGGCAGCTTATCAGACCCAGAAAACTGCTGGCACAGCTAATCGAACATCAGCTAATTGAATGTGCTGGCAATTGTTGTGTGCAAGATCGCTGTATAGTGTGCATTGGGGAGTTTACCTTTTCCCCACTGTAGCTGGTATATATAATTAGAAGACGGTGGGGGTGCAGGAGGTGTTGCCCCCTGCAAAAAAAGAGGGTTGTGTTTTTCTTTTGTCTTTTTTCAATCAGTTGCTGATCAATAATGTGTGCCTGATCAGTTATCATTCAATGGAATGAAGTTTTGACGAAATGTCATCTTCCATGTATAATGGTAGTTTTACAGAAAGGATTTTTCTAAGTTGAAGTGCAAGGCAGAGTTAGGGTTAGCATGCATTAGTAATGTGGTGCAGGAGGGCTTTCCTCGGCCCACCTTAATAATTTGTGTTAACCCAAACCCTAACCCTAACCCTGCACCTTTCATAAGAGAAAAAAACATTCCATAACAGTACCACTATCTGACAAATCCATGTTCTATGGTACTATGTTTTTTTGTTTGTTTTATTTTATTGTATTTTTAGTGTGGAATGATCAGAGAAAATAGTGTGCTCAATTTTTGTGATTTGCTGAATAAAATCCAGTACGGAGTTTGAAACACAGCCAGTCTGTATTAAAATGAAAACAAATAGGTGAGCTCATTCACGGGTGAAATCCCCACTTCATTAAGGTCTGATGAAGCAGGGGTTTCACCCGTGAAAGTGCTAACCTATTTGTTTTCATTTTCATAAAGACTGACTGTGTTTCAAACTCTGTACTGGATTTTATTCAGCACATTTACGTTTGCGTTTTATACTATGGATATTTTTTGTGATTTATTTATTATGAGTTTGATTGTTTTTGTTTGTATTTTGAGTGTCAGTATTTTGATGAATCTACATTATGAACTATTAGTATTTTGGTGTCTACATTTTGAGTGTCTGCATTTTTCTGTTTTAAATGTATAAATCTGAGTTTTTTTTCCTACAGTGCTGATCACAAAATGTCTTTCAAAAATGAGAGTGTAAATGGGTATTTGCAAAGAAACATTACAGAAATGAAGTATCAGAACTGTTTATAAAAAAATTATATATTTAAAAGTAATTACATCTAAGTAATTTTTCTGACTGAAATTTCAAGTGACTTGCAAAATTCATTTTCATAGAACTTCTCAAGTATTAAATGTTTTAATGTTTGTACATCTTTCCTTCATAGTTCCCATCATTCAAAAAGTCAAGACAGTACAACAAGGAGCTGACATTATGTTGTTTTGTGACATTGACTCAAACCTGGCAAGCACAAAATGGCAAGTCAACAATACAGAACTGAATATCATGCAGCAAAATTATAAGGTCGGTACAGATGGGTTGCTAATTCTTAATTCATTATTGAGCCACACTGGAAATTACAGCTGCTACAAAGAGGAGAATGGGGTTCAGTCATTAGTAGCTGTTTATGCAGTGAGTATTCTAATGGAACTGCCAACTGATGAAGTAGAAAAGCCAAGCTCTACACCACTACCATCACCAACAAATCCAGAGTCATGGCATGTTGTTAAAGCTGAAGTCGTCTACATAGCTGCCATTATCATTCTTGGAGGGGTATGTGTTGTGCTGATGTCGGTTTTATTTTATGTTGCCTGCCTCCAGAACAAAACAGGCAAATATCACCTGAACACTCCTTCAGGGGTTGAACTTCAAACAGTTTCTGGAAGCTGTGGTAGCAGAAAAGCAGAGAGTAATCAAGAGTATGCAGATGGTTTCCTTCAAATTATTCCTGGAGAGGCTGTTTCTGGACCATCAAACAGAGATCTAAACTCTCCAGTCAGGCAGCTACCACCACCACCTCCAGTGCCCCCTCCTCTTCCTACTGAATTCACCAATGGGATTACTACATTACCGAGTATGTTAAAAAAAATGAATGGGAACACATATATGCTGCTGCGCCAGAATGATGAGGCTTCCTCACCACTGTATCATTCATTTACAGAGGAACTCAGCAAAATTTTGGAAAAGAGAAAACATACACAACTGGTGGAGAAACCAGATGAGAGTTCTGTGTAGACTGAATTAATCTAGTAGCATTTTTTATCTACCTCACAACATATGACAACATGAGTTGCACAATAATTTATTCATGTTGAACTTGTAAATGTGTATTGTATACTTTTATCAATCAGTGGTTAATTTTTTTTTAGTCTAAAAGCAACTTTCAGTCTCAAAGAATACTCCCAACAGGAAAGCAGTACTTGAAAAAAATCTACTGGTAATCTGAGTAAAGCCATTGCAACATACCACTACCTGCTTGCCAGTGCCAAGAGAAAGAAAACAAAAACAACCTTGTGGATCCCATTACATGAACAGAGCTTTGATGTTTAAAATAAGCTGTGTTTCCCTTGGTTTTTTAAACCACTTCGTGAGCGAGGTATGTTGTATCTTTTTTTTTTTATGCTGAGCTGTCTAGCCTTCTCCATGAAATCAGCAGAGGAAACCAAGACTTGATAAATGTTTGAATGAGGTCAAGTATAGTCAAGAAAAGAGGAGATTTACAAAAGAAAGTAAAATAAAAGTACATTTTCCAAAAAGACAATGATTTACCCATTATGACAGGGTCTCTGAATGTTAATACCAAGCATCATTTGCAGTGTATTAAAGCTATTCACAGTGAGGGTAGCTCATTAGATAAACTTGGGCAGAACCTGTGAGGCAGTATTAATTTGCATATGAACAGCATCCTCCATTGTTATATAAAAGATGGTTGTTTTGTTGAAGAGGGGTTTATTTTAAGGGACTGAAAAATGTAGGCTAGTGTGCAAACAGTATTGAACATTTTGATTGCCCTTAACCCTGTAAGAGTAATATAAAGTTGCTGCTAATGTTACAAGTGTGAATGCAAGTGTATGTGAAAATGCACTCACTAACATTTCAGTGAAGATGGGCAAATTCCCCTTTTCTTGAGCTATGACAACCTCAGAGCTGATTTAAAAAAGGAAGGAATTGTAGAGGACACACCCTTCTACATATGGGATAGAAGCTTTTCCCCAACATTTTGAGTTTTATGATGCTGTTTTTGTTAATCCAAGGAGAATTAAAATTTCTGGCATCCATACTGCTGTTGTAGACCACCATATGAGCATTATTTTCTGTGCAAGAATTACGTTGCTGCCTAAGAAGTCTTATTTTTTGACCACATGCAGTCAGTAAATGGATAGCCATATGTGCCCGCACAAATTGGAATAGTTCAGAGAATTCTGTTTGGTTCCAGAACTTTTCCTCACTGAATCCTTTGGTGAAGTTCCTGGTATCATAGGATGTATTCTGGCCACTGCATTGCCAGCTGCCCAAGATGTTTTTAGTTATTTCTCTGGTTTGAATTTTATGATTGTGTTAAAGAAACTTTGCTACTGTCCCACTATGCACAACTGCTTCCTTTGATTACTTTTGTGCTTTTGGAAGACATTTGAAAATCACAGTAATTGTATTTTTTATCTCTCTCATTGTGACCATTGAGCTTTTTTGTCTGCTCACTGTATAGGCAGTGTTCCTTCCCCAGTAGGTGAGAGCCCTACACCAATTTGTTAGTCTGCAGAGAGAGAGAAACATTAGATAGTGGATCTTCAAGGGTTTTTTTGGGGGGTGTGCATGTGTGTGTTTTAAGTCCTAACCTCAACTATACATGCCCAATAAGCTGCCCCAAACTTCAATATTCCTTGGGCATCAATGAGGTAGTCAACATTCCATGGGTGCCAGTGAGGTAGTGTCACTCTCTTCCACAAATGACATAACCCATCAGGACTGCCCTGTCCCCTCGGTCAGTGCTGTCATGTGGTCTCTGGTTTCCAACTGGGACTCTACCACAGGTCCAAGTGCCTTGGACTTGCACCCACACATCATGTCTCCTGAGAAAGTTGTGCTAGCAGAACCACATTACTCCTCCATTTCTCCTGCCAGCTGTAGTAGTTGAAGTTCCAGCAATTGTGATGAGTTTTTCTTAAGTACTGTGTTTTTGTAGCATTAATAAGTTGTTTGCTTTTTAAGTTTACATTAGTTTGAAAAGTTATATTTGAAGCATCCTTTTGTGCGGTTAAAAAGTTTATAATGCTTTTTTAGGAAATTGTAATGTACATAAATACTTCAAAAAATGTTTATTTGGTCTGGTAAGAAGAGAAAAATAGTTTAGGCAAGTTTGTTGCCATGCAATAAACTTCCATTTGTCTAATTTTAAAAAGTAGCAGGTAAACAGTTTATTTTTTTACGATTTGTGAATTTCTAAGACATTGTATTTAGACTTTGATATAATTCTTTCGGAGTCACTGGATAAAACCTGGATTGTAGTAATTTGGTAAACAATCCATGTCAGCTTACAGTGAGGCAGACATCAATGTTGTTATGAATAGAAATACCAGCCTTGCTGAATGAGTGCTCAGCAAGGGTACTCAAAATTTTTTTAAGAGATTGCTTTGAAGTGAGAATAATTAGCCGTGAATGTCTGTAATAATCCAAAAGACCTAAGTTTAGTTCCTGTTTCCTTCACTTGTAAATTGTGCAAAATACACCGCAGACAAAACTTATTTCTTTATCACTCTATGATGCTACTGTGGATGTATGTAGAACCAGATATAATATAACCCTACTGGCAGGAAAAACCTCTAAAGCTGAGGAAGATTCTGTGCTGTAGAAAAACCATGAATCAGGGCTGTTGCTTTTGCAAGGAAGGGTGTTAAGTTTAGCATGTCATTAGATTTTTGAGAAGTTGTTTGATGCTATTGTTTAATCAGGAGCTCCAGTGAATCAGAGTCACACATATTAAGCTTCAGAATTCCAGTTGGTAAGCTTGGTCTTGATAATTGTACTTATTGCCAAAATCATCATATTTCTGACCTAGATGTTTCAGCTACAAATGAGTTTTGAAAAGGGGTACTTTACACCCTGGGAGTACCAGAGGTGTCGACAACAGTAGAGAGGTTAGTATTGGAGCCTTACAGTACTTAGTATACTGGTTCAGTTCCTAGCAGAGGAGCCGTATGGGGAGTTTGTCATACTTTTGTTGGTTTATTTGTTAATTTTGTAACCTACTGGCCGTCAAGAAGCTTGACTGCTATAATCTCATGTTGATGTTGTATACTTCCTGCATTTGTATTGAGATTACTTGAAAGAAATTAACAAATAACAGTTTTTGGTTTTTAGTATAAACTTAACTCTGTATTATTGGAAGACACTGTAATGTGTTTGTCACTTTTTCTGTCATATATTTGCTTTTCTTTTGTTCTTATCCCTTACTCTGCCTATATAGCCTCTGTCTGCACCGCTGTATTTTGACCCATTAGTTCCCAGAAGGATACAAGCCTTATGAGCTATTCATTCCCCTTGTACTGTTATAAGTGCTGTGTGGTTGTATTTCTGTTTTAGTCATAGCAGCAGTGCCATAGCTCTGCTTGCAACTAGCCACATACGCTGTCCTCATTTGCAGTATGATTTGTGACTTGTGCAAGCGTGAGTCATGTTCCATCCTCTGGTCTAACCACGTGCCCTTCCAGCAGGTAGGAGAGCCATTGTTAACTTCTCTATGTTTACCTCCCTGTGCAACCTCCTACAATATTTAAGCCACTTGTCCAACTCTGGTTATTGGATTCATAGCAAGGGCTTTATCCCTCAAAGCCATGAAGCTGACCACTATTTGTTTTATTGATATCAAGGACAATGATATTTAAAAATCAACAAAATATATTAATCTGTAAGGGTAAATCTCACTGTAGTCTTATTGACCAGGAGAGATCCCCTGATCATTGACCAGCAGATTCAGATTCACTAATGAGGTGAGGTATGATCTATGACCAGCCAGTTTTGCCTCAGGTTGAGATCTTAGGCCCTTCCTCTTACAACTGCCTTAAATAGTATTTTCAGCATAATATAGTTACCAGGTAAAGAATTTTGGAAAGCCCCGGCATTATCATCATCAACCCCCTTTTCCATTTTGTGTATGTGGTTAGGGGTGTCATGTCACTTGTCGCCATCTCTCCATATTAATTTCCACTCTCCTACCTTCTTTGACATTCATGCCTGACTGTCCCAGGTCTTCTCTCACACAATCCATCCACCTCCTTGTAGACACTTTATTTTCCTCTTTGCCTTCTGTCTGCCGAAAGTCATCTTCACCATGCCCAAACTACTGGGCAGTCTGTTATTTTTTACCTTTTCTGCAGTTGGAGCTACTTTGGCTTGTGTTCTTAAGTCCTCATTTCTTCATCTGTTCCACAGTGCACATCTTACTCAGGTATTTCATCCCAACCTCCTCTAGCTTCCTCAACTACTCTGCCTTTAGTGGCTAGGTGTCTGTATCATACAGTAGTACTGGTTGCACCACTGTTTTGTACACCATACTTTTCAGCTCCTTGGGCATTCTTGTGTTATACACTACCCCTGACACACTGTGCCTCTGATTCTAACTTTAACCTCTTCATTCAGACTTCCCTTCTCCCAGGTACTTGAAGCTGCTAACCTGATCCATTATTTTCCCTTCTATCTCAGTGTTTAGATTCTTCTGATTTCCCCCATTTGGTACCATTACAGCTATCTTATCTGTACTCAGTTTAATCCCTTGTGCCTTCAGCTATGCATTCCATTCCCCTACTCTGCTGAAGTTCTTGCTCAGAATCTGGCTGCAATGCCACATCGTCTGCATACATAAACTTTGTTGATCTGTATCCTCCAACCTGTTTGCTAATGTTGTCTTTAACTAGTATGAACAGCAGTGGTGGGCTCAAACAGGAACCCTGATGATGTTCTTCATCTCACATTGCTGCAGTCCTTACATATGGGTAGTCCGCTGTCCTCGGTCGGTCCGAATACCAAAGTATTAGGCTGACGTCGGTCATGGGCGCTCAGAACTGACATCAGAGCGTCAGGGTATAAAAGCGCATGACCGACGTCATATCCTCAGTCTTTTTTGCCGCATGGTCCGATGCAGAAGCAGCGTTGCAAGTGCCATTCGGCGTTCTGAAATTTTCGAATTCTGAGTTTCAGACCGAAACCAAGTTGGGCTAAGTACCCCGTTGGGGAATATTTTTGTTTTTTCTTGCCTCTGTTAATTCCGGATGTCAGAAAAAGTGAATAATTGTATTTCTTGTGGGAAACAGATACCGCATAGGGATTATCACTCTCTTTGCATTCCTTGTTTGGGACCGGACCACGACGTAGTCGGGTGTCGGTTTTGTGCTAGGTTTAATAAGCGCACTATAAAAGAAGGTTAGATTGTGCTAGGTTAGTCTTTGGTAAGCGGTGTAATTATAATATGCCGTCGGATCCTCCGACGCCCGCTTCCATGAAGAAGCGCAAAGACAAATCCTTGAAACCTAGACAGGTTGATTCGTCCGTTTCGGACGCCGGTCCTGCAGAAACTACAGTGGAGCAGGTGGATCCGGCTGAAGTTTCTGTTGAGTCTCAGGGGGAAACTTTGATTTTGCAGGATGTGGCCTCACAGGAGTCAGGTCAAGCTGAAGGGGCCTCTCAGGTTACTGTTCTCCCTTCTATGCCTAAGGTGGTTAGGCCTTCTGCTACTATTTCTAAGGCTTCTTCTAAGGGCAGGTCTGTTTTGCCTTCCTCTGGTGTCCCTCCAGGTACTTCAGGGTCTGTGCCTAAAAGCACATGCTTAAAATGGCAGAAGATTTGATTACTTTAATTAGAGGTTCTATGCCTCCTCCTGATAAGAGGCCCAGGGTGGAGCCAGAGTTGGAAAGTTTGGATCAGGCCTCAGATGACTCAGACTCTTCTGCTGAAGATATTCAAGATTTTCCCCCTTATTCGGATTCTGATGCAGAGGATTCCACTCCTTCTGCTTCTCCTCCAGAGGATTTTTCATTTTCAGAAACTCTGCATTCCATGAGGGAGCATTTTAAGTGGGAAGGACAGGATTTCTCTGATTCACGGAAGAGGCTTAGGGAATTCTTGTTTTACCACAGCATAGACCCTTGCCTATACCTCCTGTTTTGCATGTTGTTCAAGATGTTTTCTCGGTGGCTTCCCTTAATCCAGATTCTTTGCCTCCTGCCAGTTAAGCTGGACAGGTATTACAGGGTGCCTGAGGCTCATAAATATCTGTATAAGAGGCCTAGGGTGGACCCAGAAACTATTAGTCAGGGGCCTAAGGGTGTTAGAGCTTCTGTTGTAAAGAATCCGGTTCCTCTAGATAAGGAAGCTAGAGCTTTGGATAGATGGGGTAAGAAGGTGTATACCTCTTCTACTTTAGCAATGAGGGCTTTAAATTGCCAGTTTCATATGTTGAAATATCAGAATTTCCTCCTTTCTCAGCTAAAATCTAAAGTGGATGCTTTGGCAGAGGGCATAGAGTGTAAAGAATTGCAAGATTTAGTACATGTCTCTGAACAGGTGGGTAAGCATTCTTTGCAGTGTGGTTTTGATGCTGTACAGGCCTCTTCTAGGGTGGCTGCCACTGGTTCAGTTCTTCATAGGCACGCCTGGCTTAAGGATCAGAATTTGTCCGAGCATGTTAAAACTAGAATTCTGGATGCCCCTTTACAGTCTGAAGTTTTGTTTGGTCCCCCTGTGGAGTCGGTTTTGAAGAAAATGGAAGACAAGGCTAAGTCCATGCAGACTGTTAAAGATTTTTTGCAGGTGCAACCTCCAAAGTTTAGTAGAAATTGGCCTACTAAGGGGTGGTCCTACCCTTCTTCTGATTCTCAGTCTAGGGGTAGATCTAGACATGGCAGGGGCAGAGCTCACAGTACATTCAGGCCTAGAACTTGGAGTTCACCTGCACAATCTGCAGGTGAGGGCAGGGGCCAGTCCTTTCGTAAACAGGCCCAATGACCTGCATTTCCAGCTGCCAGATTCTTCTTCCCTGGCAGCTCCTTTGGGAGGAAAGTTAGCACTCTTCCAGCAAAACTGATTTTTAGTCACCCAGGACAAATGGGTATTGGACATTATAAACCGAGGCTACAAGTTCTATTTCCATACATTGCCTCCTTTCAAAGGCATGCCAGACGTTCCTCCTCGGCAAAGGATAGAGGCTCACAAGCAGATTTCTTTACTTCTTCAAATAGGAGCTATACAGCCAGTTCCTCTGTCAGAAGTGGGACTAGGATTTTATTCTCGCCTGTTTCTAGTACCAAAGAAAGGGAACACGTGGAGACCAATTTTGGATTTATCTATCCTCAACACTTATCTGGACATTCCAAAGTTCAAAATGCTGACGTTACAACAGCTTTTACCTCTGTTGGGAAAAGATCACTGGATGGTAACTCTGGATCTCAAAGAGGCTTATCTTCATGTTCCTATCAGGCCCAGTTGCAGGAGGTACCTGCGTTTTCGGGCTGGAAATTTACATTATCAGTTCTCTGCATTGCCCTTTGGCTTATCTACTGTGCCCAGAGTGTTCACAAAGGTTCTGGCTCCAGTGATAGCCTTTTTCAGGTTAAGAGGAATACAGATTTATCCTTATTTGGACGATTGCCTGATTATTGCACAACACAAAGACGAACTTCTGCATCATCTACAGTATGTGATGGTAGTGTTAAGATGCCTAGGGTATTCTGTGAACGAAACAAAGTCCAGTCTAGTACCCTCTCAGGACATGTGCTTTCTGGGTGTGAGACTGAATACAGCTTCCCAGATGGCCTTTTGACCCCGGACAAACAAAGAAGCCTTTCTCTTTATTTCCATCAAATGTCTCTACAGTCCAGGCTGACTGCAAGGACAGTCCTTCAAGCCTTGGGGTTCATGGCATCTTGTATTCTGGTGCTTCCCAATGCCAAACTGCATATGAGGAAGCTTCAATGGTATCTCAAAATGTATGGACACAACACTGCCAAGATCTAGACACTGTCATTCAGATAATACCTTGCATTCAGAAAGAATTTTTGTGGTGGGCTCAGGAATGTCACCTAAACAAGGGACTCTCTGTGACCCGACCAGAGGCGAGTCAGATTCTAACGACAGATGCCTCAGACAAGGCTTGGGGAGCACACCTCAATGGAAAATGGGTGCAAGACACGTGGCCTGTCAGACTTCAACATTTGCATATCAACTTGAAGGAGATGTTAGCAGTCCAATTTGCATTGATGGCTTTCAAAGATTTACTTCACCCAGGACAGGTGTTGATTCAAACAGACAACACTACTGTCATGTGGTACATCAACAAGCAAGGGGAACCCATTCGTACCCTCTTTGCAGGCAAGCGATGATTTTGTGGGAGACTGCTCTCAGTTTACACCTCAATCTTCAGGCAAGGTTTCTACCAGGAGCACAGAACTCCTTAGCGGATGTGTTGAGCAGACAAATTGTGGATCCTCACGAGTGGAAACTGGATCCTCATGTGTTTCTAAAGTTGACAGTGTTATGGGGGACTCCAGACATAGATCTGTTCGCTTCTCCACTAAATTACCAGTTGCCAAAGTTTTGCACAAAAATGTTTCATCCCACAGCTTGGAAGGTGGATGCTCTATCATTCAGTTGGAGCAATCTTCATGTCTATGCCTTTCCACCTCTGCCTCTCATTCCCAAGGTACTCCTGAAGGCCAGAAAAGACATGCCATCCATGATTCTGATAGCACCGGATTGGCCTCGACAGCACTGGTACCCACTACTGAGGAGTTTGGCAGGAGCCTCCATGGCCTCTGCCTTTGATTCCGCATCTTTTGTCTCAGGAGGGCAATCACTTCCTCAATGTCAAGATTCAGTCTCTGCATCTCACAGCCTGGCATATTCTGTTTTAGACCCTGGAGGGTCTCAGCTTCCACAACAAGTTTTGAATGTTATTTTGGAGGCCAGAAGGCCTAGTACAAGGAAAGTTTACGCTGATAAATGGAGGAGATTTTTTCTTTGGAGCAAAGCGAAGGACTTTGATATTTCCAAGCCTGATTTAAGTGTTTCTCTTCAATAGCTTACTGAGTTATTGGACAAGGGTTTGTCTTTCTCCTCGATAAAGGTTCATGCTGCAGCCATTTCTGCTCACTATGACTGTGACCCTCCTTTATTTTCCCATCCTTTGTTTAAGCAATTTCTTAGAGGGGCAAAGAACATAAGACCCCACGTAGAGCTCCTACTCCTGCTTGGGATCTCAATTTTGTGTTGGTAAAGCTTACTCTACAACCTTTTGAGCCTGCAGCTACGGCCGAGTTAAAGTATTTATCATGGAAGACTGCTTTTTTGTTGGCCATTACCTCTGCAAGAAGGGTTTCTGAATTACAGGCCCTTATGGCAGTGGAACCTTTCCTGATTTTTCATAAGGATAGGGTATCTTTGCGTACTAATCCTTCCTTTATGCCTAAAGTGGTTTCTAGTGTGGCCTTGAACCAAACTATTCATTTGCCTACTTTTTATGCAAACCCCCAAAATAGATTTTGCATACTTTGGATATTCACAGGCAGTTACGTTATTATTTGAGCAGAACCAAGGGGTTCAGGCAGTCTCAGCAGTTGTTTGTTTCTTTTGCTTTGGGTTCTCAGGGAAAACCTGTTTCAAAACAAACTATTTCTAAATGGATTGGGTTTTGTATTTCTTTCTGTTATTCCCATCATGGTAAGGAGATTCCGGCTGGAATCCGACCTCATTCCACTAGAGCTACTGCCACTTCTACTGCCTTTCTAAGGGGGGTAGCTACAAAAGATATTTTGGAAGCAGCCACTTGGAGTTCAGTACATACTTTTTCCAAGCATTACCACCTTCCTCTTTATTCTAAGTCTAGGGCTGGATTTGCCACTGCTGTATTACAGGGCATTTTAGCAGCCCCTAATGCTTTATGATTTTGCCATCCTCCCTAAACCTCTGCTTTGGGATTCTACCCATATGTAAGGACTGCAGCAATGTGAGATGAAGAACATAGTACAGTTTTGTACCTACCATAAATGTAGATGTTCGAAGATCCACATTGCTGCAGTCCAATTTACCCTCCCTCCTTCCCCTCTGTAGTTTGGCATGGTTATATGGTTTGGGTGATGGTTGTTGTTGGGCATGTTTTTGGGAGGTATCCTGTTTTTGGGCTGTGGCCTTTCTTTTTAGGGCCTTCTGACATCTGGGTCAAGAAAAGACTGAGGATATGACGTCGGTCATGCGCTTTTATACCCTGACGCTCTGATGTCAGTTCTGAGCGCCCATGACCGACGTCAACCTAATACTTTGGTATTCGGGCCGACCGAGGACAGCGGACTACCCATATGTAAGGACTGCAGCAATGTGGATCTTCGAACATCTACATTTATGGTAGGTACAAAACTGTACTTTCACCCACTCCCACAGGGAACCTCTCTGTGAGACCAAAGACTGTAGTTGAGTTATTTGTTCCTTGTACATATACTAATGTTTCTGAGACTTCAAGCCACCGCAGGACTGCTCAGATTAGCTTTCTTGGGACTTCGTCATATGCTTTCTGCAAGTCTTGTAATGCGCAGTTGGACCTTTCCTCATTTCTAGCTTCTTCTCAAGTATCTGTCTCACTGCAAACATTGAGTCAGTTCGGCTGCATCCTGATCTGAATCTGAACTGCTCATTTCCCATCTTATTTTCTACTACTTTCCTTATTCGTTTATCAATCACTGTGTTCAGAACTTTCATGCAATGTGATAGAAGTTTGATTCCTCTATACTGCTCACACTTTTTAGTGTCCCCTTTTTTCTTGAACCCCACAGAGACACAAAGAAAACATGTAAACTTCAAACAAATATTGGACAGTGGTCAGGATCGATCCCTGTACCTTGTGCATAGGAGGTAAAGACCTTAACCATTATGACAGATGGTCTCTTCTGGAGTATCTTTGAATAACAACTCATAAAAAATCTAGCAGGGGAACACTTACATTGGAAATCCCTAAAAGCAGATAATATAAATATAATTAATATAGTTTATGTAATTCAGCTTTAATCATTTCAGAGGATGCAGGGATGAACAGAACTTGTGGTTAAGCCTGACCACTAAATGCTATCTTCTATTTTGAAAATCAAAATAGTCACTTTGCAGGTTAACACAGTCACTTGCTGTTCTGTAGTATTCGCAGTACTGCAGAACAGCAAGAAAGTGTTAATCACTGTTCTGTAGCATCAGCAATAAGATATTGGAAAAGTACTCACAGTTACCAGTTGTAGGAGAGGCTTAGCAAATAAAGCTTGGTAGAAGTATCGAAGTGACTTTTCACATCTAGTCATACATTACTGTGACATTTTCACACAGGTTACTTTTAAAAAGCAGTATGCTTGTTGAAAAAACAGTTTTTATATTTTGAATTAGTATGTCAAGATAGACTGCTGTTAATTATTAGGAGTGTACAGTATATTATACTGACAAAATACATTTTAGAAAAGTCTCTCTAACAATTGCAGTTTTCTAAAATACTGCAGGAACAATCCAAATAACGGCAATGTTACACCTTGTATTGTCATTTATCAATGCCTGTTTTATACAACAAGAGCAGGGTAAAACTATTAAGGACTGCAGGCAAATTTTACTTTATACAGTCCTTAGAAACCACAGGAACTACCCAGCTAAGTCCACTTCCCTTGTTAAAAGGGACCCTTGGCCCACTCAGAAACAAAGAAAAACACCTAGAAAAAAATTCTTAGAAAAAAACATAGTGATTCTCCTTCAGGGAGGCCTCCCTTCAAAGGCAAAAACCTGTGATTACCTTGACAACTACAACCGCCCCTCTCCTCTTCAATCCCTCCATCCCTCTTTCCATATCCCTTCTTTTCTGGGAAATGGTAACCACAGACAGGTGGGTCTTGACTGTTATCAAAGAAGGCCATGCCATGTCATAGGGAAGAATCCTGTGTTTAAAGGGATTGCCTCCACCACCACAAAACCAGCTGACTTTGCTCAGCCCTGTCATTCATAGGTTGGTACTAGGCTATCGGACCTAGGGCCTACACAAGCCTAGCCATAACAATTCCCTGGCTATTTCTTCGTACACTATGTTCTTCCCTGGACCCCTGTCTAGCAGGGCAACTGACGTGATTCCCGGGGTGAATTTCCTTTCTCCCATCCAATCGTCAAGGTTCCTTTTGAAGAGGGCCAAACAGGCGCTCTGCTTTACATCTATGGGCAGTCTATTCCAGAATCTGGGGAGTCTCTGGGTCAGGAACCTATTCCTCCAGCATGTTTTGTTTATTGTGATGACAAGGTTTAGATCCCTGGAGTGTGTGACTCTGAGGGATTGGGATTTCTTTAAGTGTAGCATGTCCTACAGCTCTGGGTTTGACATGGCCTTGTATGTTAAGCAGAGATTGCCTCTGTGTAGACGATATGCGACAGAGTATAGCTGGAGTTTTTTAAGGCGGTCAGGGTAGGACATTGCTTTAGGCCTGTGATTCTTTTAGTGAGGTATTTCTGCGCCTTTCCAGTTGTTGCAGATGTCTTGAGAGGTACATACCAAATGGGGCGTTGTATTCTATAATGGGTCTAATGAGGGATGAGTACAGTGGGACAATGACCTCCTTTTTCTGGATGAAAAGCCCATAGTGATGAGGTGTGCCACATAGAAGGATTTCCTGACTGTTGTGACGATGTGGTTATCGAAGGTGTGACCACTGTCCACAAGTCTCTTATCACACTTTCGGTGTTTAGTGTAGTGCCACCTATGTTGTAATTCACAGGTACATGTTTTTTCCCAAAGGGGATAACTGTACATTTCTTGGCATTGAGCCTGAGCCCATGGCTCTGGCACCAAGCATCTGTTTCTATAAGGCCCTTTTGTAGAGTATCCACATCATTTGGGGATTCAATAATGGCTCTCAGTTTGTAGTCATCTGCAAAATTTTGTTAGCCAGAGTCCCTTAGTGTTGGCCTGTACTCCAGAGAAGTAGATGCCAAACAAGAGTGGTCCCAGGACTGAATCCTGAGGTACTCCACTTGTCATCTAGAGATGGATTTGGAGTCGGCTACTTTTACAGTGTGGGTTCTGTCAGTAAGCCAGTTGGCAACCCATCGAGTGACATAGGGATTAATGCTCAGCTTAGTAAGTCTGTCTATGATTCCAGAATGGGGGATGGTGTCAAAGGCTTTGGCGAGGTCCAGATAGGCTGTGTGGACCGCCTTACTCTCGTCCACAGCTCTGGTGACCGATTTGAAGAAGTCAGTTAGATTCAGGAGACAAGATCGGTCCTTCACGAACCCAAACTGGGTGGGGTCCAGTGTTTGAAGGTTGCCAATGTCTTTGTTTATAAGTTCCATGATAATACGTTCCATGGCCTTGCAGATCAGACTCATCAGACTGATGGGGCGGTAGTTCCCGGGATCCAAGGTGGATCCCCCCTTGTGGAGTGGGATAACTGTAGCTGTGCGCCACTCAGTGGGCATGAAGTCTGAGGTGAGGCTATGATTAAACATGACACTTAGTTGAGCTGCCAGTTCATTTTGTAGTTCATGTAGTACACAGCCCGGGATGTCGTCTGGTCCCATGGATGCTGTATTCTTAGCTTTGGAGAGTGCGTTTTTTTACCTGTGTGGCCGTTATTACCGGAATTTGGCAATCTTCCAGTATTGAGATTAGGTTTAGGGGGGTAAGAGGAGGGTGAAGTTGGCACTGAATTGATCTGCCAGGATATTGGCAGTATCCTTGGGATCAGTATATTTAATGCCATTCTGTTGTAGCTCAGAGCTGATCTGAGCATTGCCATTTAGATTCTTGACATAGTTATAGAATGCCTTGTGGTTGTCTTTGGAATCTTTGGCAATTTTATTTTCGTAACTAGCTTTGAAGGATTTTATGAGGGATCTCAGCTTCTTACTGAGGTTGGTAAGGGAGTTTTTTGCATGCTGGGATTTTCCTCTTTTCTGCAACAGTTTCTTCCTTTTGTTGTAAAGTTTGTTTATGGCAGGGGACTACCAGATTGCCTTCCTTATTTTGGAGGAGAGCATCATGGTTCTATTTGGGATGGCACGATTCATGCATGAGTGGATGTGCTTGTACAGTGCCTTAGTGTAGGATTCAGCAGTCGAACTTTCAGTTCCCGTCTGCATGGGTGTCATGACGTTTGTCACTTCTGACTTCCGTAGCATGAAGTTGGCTTTGGAGAAGTTTTTTATGGAGGTTTCCTTACTGGGGGGTGGGGGTGGGATGTGGATGTTAAGGGTGAGTAGCTTATGGTCAGACCTGACCAACGAGGGGGTGACCATAGGTGTGGAGCATCAATTTCCCATGTTGGTAATGACCAGGTATAGGATATTGGAGCCCCTGGTGGGACTATGGATTAATTGATCCAGGGCGTTGGAATTTATGAATTCTAAGAACCGTTGGGCAAAAGTGTTGGTACACGAATAGTTTTCCCAGTTTATGGCAGGGCAGGAATTACTGTATCAAAGCACCATAGTGTCCCTCTGTCATAGGAAAAAGGGTTCCATTCTAGAATCTTTCTGGTACCCAGGAATGAAGGACAATGGACACCCTTTCTGGATCTCTGTTTGCTAAAAACCTTTCTGAAGGTACCCACCTTCACATTTCTGTTCTGTCTTTCATTCTTCCTCAAGCTTTCCTTGTATTACTTGACCTGAAGAATACCTACTTCCACATCCCTAATTAACCTTCTTGCATGAAATTCCTCAGATTGTTCTCTGGCTAATCACATTTTCAGTTTACTGTTTGCCTTTCAGTCTTTCTATGGCTCCAAGAGTTTTTACAAAGTGCCTAGCCCCAGTAGTAGCCTTCTGCCACACTCGGTTAATTCAGATTTTCCCTTACCTGGGTGACCTACTGATTCAAGCTCCCTCCATAGACTCCCTCTTTGAGCATGTACATTTCATGGTACATCTCCTATCCATCCTAAGGTTCATAATCAACTATAAAAGTCCCGTCTCACACCCACTCAGGATCATTTTTCTTTTCTGTGTTGCAGAACAGACACATGCAGAATGCTTGTCTTCCTTCCTCAGGAGAAAATTCTCAGTCTGGCCACATTTTTCATGAAACTCTACTCAGTGTCTCATTGAACAGAAGGGGTGATACTCAGGTACTTGGGTTTCATACCAGCTGCCATTCCATTGATTCCACTTGCCAGATTACATATGCAGAAAATTCAGTGTTGTCTGAAATCAGTCTGGTCTGAACATTCCCATCCCCTTGTATACTGTAATCTCCTTTTACCTTGCCTCAGGAAGGAGGCACTCTGGTGGGCGAGACAGGTCATGCTCACCCTGGGCCTTCCTTTCACCCCAGTCCCACACAACCAAGTTCTTCACACTGATGTTTTGTACAGAGCATGGGGTGCTTGGTCAGGATCCCACAGAATACAGGGAAATGACCCTCCCCTATCCTGAAAGAATGCATCAACCTGAAAGAAATGAAAGCCCTTTTGCAAGCATTGTAGATATTCTCCCATCTGTGGAAGTCAGGCTCTCTACTGGTGTACACTGGCAGTGCAACAGTTATGTGGTATCTAAACAAGCAGAGAGGCACAGGATTTTAACGTGCACGCTAGCACAGGAGGCATAGCACCTTGCTACACAAATGGGCATGACTCTGACAACTGCATACATTCCCTCACAGGAGAATGTCCTGGCGGATTCCCTAAGCGGGTCCTTGGAGTATCCTCATGAATGGTCCCTGAAAAAAACAAGTCTAAGACTGAAATGCAGCAGTGTGGAACACCATAGGTAGAACTTTTTTGCTTCTCCAAAATACACAATCTTCCATGGTTCTGCACTAGGAGCTCTTCCCCCTCAGCATGGAAGGCCAATGGCTTTTCTTTCCAGTGGTCGGGAAGGTTCCAGTGTGCCTTTCCACTTGTGCTACTGCTCCTAAGAATCTTTCTAAAAGTTCAAAAGCTGCAAATTTCCTACTCATGGCCCCTTTCTGGCCAAGCCAACATTGGATCTGATGTTATCCATTTCATTATTCATCTCAACCGCGTCTTGGATCCAGTGTTGGATCTGATCCAGCACTTCACGTACTTAGATTCAAGGCTCAAGCTCCTCCCTCTCCCATAATCCCTTTCTACACTCTACCCCATAGATTTTGTTTGCTGCGTTAAACAACTAACATGATTCCTGGCAGTGAGCAGTTCTTCAGGGAAGATTTATATAAGTTTTCTCAGTTAAGTGTTCTTATTTCTTTGGATTTATTTAGCAGATTTCTCTTTTTATCTTCCTCCCCTCCTTTTTTTAGCTGCCACTAGTGTTAGGGCTTGTTTAATTTTACCTGTCACGCTGCCAGCCCAGCTATCTGAAATTTTGTAAATAATGCTACGTCATTTGTGGATGTTGATATGATTTTTACAGAACTGTATGTTATGTACTGAGCTTCAAGAATGTAACCACAGCATACCCTGCTTGTAACATAGAAGATTAACTTGCAAAACTCAAGAATAACCAAACCAAAAAGAACTATAGATACTCCAACAAAGGCTGCCTGCCCACAAAAATTTCAAAGGAAAGAAGAAAAAAGCAGGTACTGGCCACCACGTTGAACATTTCAAAGCTTTTATTTAAAACACAATTAAAAAAACAGGAATGAGTGCTTTCGGGACCAAGCCCTTGTTCAGATACAAAACTCAAATGAAACTGCAATTTTTATATAGCTCTTCAGTTAACATTCAGTACTGCACCCTACTTTTCTTTAGTGCAGGTCTTAAAGGTATAACCCCATTTAAACCTGGGGGTTTGTATGCTGCTAGCTCAGTGATCAATTTATTTTCATTCAACTCTGTCTCATTGATCAAGTCACCTCCCCTTTTGTTTTTATTTACACATTGTGTATCCATAAACCTTAAACTTTTGATTTTCATACTTAGAAATGTGCTGGAAAAGTGCATTATGTTCATGTTTTAGTCTTACAGAGGGCAAATGGTTCAAAATTCTGTTTTTCAGCATGCAGTTAGTTATCCCTACATAGAATGAGCTGCAGTCCTGACATACAGCCAGGTAAACATCTTTGTTCTACAATCTGCATACAAATCAAAACAGTATTGTTTTCCTGATACAGGGTGTACATAGGATTCTGCCTCCACAATGTACTCACATGCTTTGCAGTTTCTGCACTTTTGTGTAACTGTATGCTGTGAAAATTTGTCCATACATTTTTCTGTCTTCCCTTCATGACATAATAAATCCTTCAGATTTTTATTTCTTCAAAAGCCAAAAACTGTTTTTTCTCCCACTACCTTGGATATTTTTTTCATCTGTCAGCAAAATATTCCAGTTCTGTTTTATTATATCACATTTTCCCTCTATGTTATTACTATATGTTAATATTAACCTCACATTATCCATCTGTGAAGCTCTAGACTGAACATGTGTTCTATCCTGTTGTCTATAGGAGAACCAAGGCCTAGACCTATTACTTCTGTATTGTTTACTCTTAGTGATAGCAGCTTTAATTCTATTTTCACTGTATCCCCTTCGACAGAGGTTACTCTAACTTGTCTGTTTCTTGTTCAAAATGTGTATCCTGCATAGGAAAAACCTTGTCTGCCATGGGAGTTCATTTTCCCATGCCTTCTAGACCTTACCCCAAGGGCCAGACGGGTGGGAAAATGTGGTTCAGGAAGTCTCAGAGGTTTTTTCAGGGCACACAAAGGGATTCCCCCTCCGAAGGCAGGGGAGGGGGTGGAAATTCAGGTAGACGCCGCCCTAGAGGCAAAGGAGGCCCACATAACCAAGGGGCCTGTGATTCCTTTTGTGGTTCTCCCTACCAGTGCTCCTGAAGGGAGGCTCGAATGTGCATCCCTGGAGCCGGTCGGGGGGTCGCATTTCTTTATACCCAGAAACCTGGCAAGAAGTCACCCAAGATGAGTGGGTATTAAAGATAATTTCCAGAGGTTATCATATCCCCTTCTCTTCTCCTCCCCGGCCATCCAAGAGAATCCCAAACGTTCCACCCAGTCACAGGGATTCTGCAACTTTAGAAATAAAAAAGTCGCTTTCAAAGGGAGCCATCCAGCCTGTCCCCACAGACCAAGTAGGATTAGGGACTTACTCCAGATTCTTTTTGGTGCCAAAAAGAACAGGGGACCTGAGACCCATCTTGGATCTCAGCCAATTGAACTTTCATGTACAAAAGTCCAAGCAAGTTCCCCATGGTCATCTTAAAGTCAATACTCCCTCTGTTAGGGAAAGCTGTGTGGATGTGCTCCATCGACCTCAAAGATGCTTACTAACATATCAAGATGGACAGGGCATCGAGAAGTCATTTACACTTCCTGCTGGGAGCTAGTCATTTTCAGTTTTGCTCTGCCCTTTGGTCTCACCACAGCCCCCTGGGTGTTCACCAAATGCATGGCAGTGGTAACGGCTCACATGAGACGTCAGGGATTCCAAGTGTTTCCATACCTAGACAACTGGCTCCTTTCTGCCACCATCAGGCATCTACTGTTACAGACCAGGGACACCACCATTGTACTGTGCCAACGGCTAGGAATTACTCTAAAATGGAAAAATCTGCCTTGTTGCCATCGCAGCATGTCACTTTTATTGGCGCCAAACTAGATACGGTGCTCATGAGGGCCTTCTTACCAGAAGAGAGCAGGTCTACGCCTTACTACCATTGAGGAAGGTCAGGGCAAAAGTGGTCCTCAAGTTATTAGGGACCATGGCTGCCACGATCATGCTAGTTCCCTTTGCCAAACTACACATGAGGGTTCTTCAGTGGCTGCTTTTCGCCCAGTGGTCACTGCAGCATCTCCCACTCTCCCATTTTATTCTGATTACGGACATGTGCAAGCGGGATCTAAGCTGGTGGCTTCAGGCCATCAATCTCAATGTGGGCAAGCCCTTTGTCCCATCTTCTCTAGTTGCCGCGGTGACCACGGATGCCTCCCAGATCGTGGGGGGGGGGCATTATCTTGGCAGGACTGTCCAAGGCACGTGGCAGGATCATGAGACCCATTTGCATATCAATGTCTTGGAGATGAGACCAGTGCTATTAGCGTTGCAAGTACTTAAGAGCTCTCTCTCCCTCTAGGGACAATTGCAATCCACTAAGGAAACATGTCGGTGGTGTGGTACCTGAACAAACAGGGAGGAACCAAATCATGCCCCCTTTGCAGAGAGGCACTTTGAGTTTGGCAGTGAGCGGTGTCTTCCCAATGCTTTCTAGTTGCAATGCATGTACTGGGGAAGTTAAACATGATTGCTGTCAGGCTGAGCAGAGCTATCCTAATGCCTCACGAGTGGTCCCTGAACAGTTATGTTGCGGAAGAGATATTCCACAGATGGGGTCAGCCTTGCTGTGATCTATTTGCCAGCCCCCTCAATGCCAAATGCAGCAGCTACTCCACCCTTATCCCCCCGGAGGGGGAGACACCCAGGGACACTCTGGCTCACGATTGGCCCTCCGGTCTTCTCTACGCCTTTCCACTGTTACCTCTGATATCAAAGGTCATTCAGAAAGCACAGTCTGTGGGGAGCAAAATGATCCTCATTGCCCCACACTGGCCTCATCAGATTTGGTTTCCCTTCCTTCAACCCTATCTAATGGACAAGCCCTGGATTCTGGACCCAGTTCCAGATCTGCTGACTCATATGTCAGGACAGTTCCATCCCTCCATCTAGACCCTCAGGTTGTGACAGCTTGGCTGCTCTAGTTCCGTCCTTAGTCAAGCTTTATGATTTTTCTCCGGAATTGGTCCATATTCTATCATCTTCCCACAAGCCTTCTACCAGGAAGATTTATTCCGGTAAATGGAAGAGATTTTCTATTTGGGCCCGTGAGAGAAATATTGATCCTTATACAGTGCCTATTTCTGCAATATTGGAAATTTTTCTCAACTGTTTAGTCAAGGTTCAGCTGCGGCAACCATTAAAGTGCAATTGGCAGCAATTTCTACCTTTCACGTTGCTAATGAGCCTAACCTTATGGCTCATAGGCTTTGTGGGCTTTTATGAGAGGGACATTGTTACTCCGACCTCCAGTCTTTGATCCATTGATGCCATGGGACCTCAATTTTGTACTACAGAAGCTCACCTCAACTCCCTTTGAGCCCAAAGCTACGTGTGACATTAAATTCTTGTCATGAAAGACAGTATTCTTGGTAGCCATAACTTCAGCTAGGTGGGCCTCTGAACTCCAAGCATTATCGATTAGACCACCTTATTTGGTGTTTCACAAGGATAGGGTCTCCTTAAGAACCAACCCTTCTTTTGTTCCAAAGGTTGCCTCTGTTGTCAATGTCAACCAATCCATTGAGTTGCCTGTGTTTTTTCCTGAATTCTCCAACAAGGCAGAATTTAAGTTTCATCAGCTGGATGTTCACAGACAGTTGTGTTTCTATTTACATAGAACAAAAGATTTCAGGAAATCAGATCAAATGTTTGTCTCGTTTTCAGACACTAGACTTGGGGTTCCAGTTTCTAAGGTAACCTTGTCTCGCTTGATCTCCGATTGCATCTCATTTATTTATGCTTCAAATGACAAAGAATTACCCTTTAAAGTGAAGGCTCAATCTACACGATCTGTGGCTACCTCAACTTCTTTTCAGGCTAGGATGTCTATGGATGATATTTGTGCTGCAGCAACATGGGCTTCGCCTCATACCTTTATTAGTCACTTCAAATTAGATCTGGTCTCTAGAGGTAGATCTTCCTTTGGTTCCACAGTGCTCAAGAGTAGTTTTCACCGAGTCACCCAAGATCAAGGTGCTAGGGACGCTGTCCCACGGGTAAGAATTAAGGTGAGATTGGACTACATAACATCAAGAAGTTATGTACTCACCATAACGTTCGATGTAAGTAGTCCATCTCGCCTTACATTCTTACTAACCCTCCCTCCTTCCCCCTCCTGGAGGACCTGGAGGTATTTTCTCTAGGTGTCAGTAGTCCTTTCTCTTGGGGTTGTTCTTCAAAGTGTGTATGTGTGTGAGCTTGCAGCAATCAAGATCTGGGGACTAGACCTGTTGCATGATGAGATACCTCTTAGCCACGAGCCAATTGAACACTTCGAGCTAGAGTATGGCCGAGTCGGAGCAGAGGTTCGGCTCAGAACACACAGGTAAGAATGTAAGGCGAGGTGGACTACATACATCGAACGTTATAGTGAGTACGTTTCCTTTCCTACTGTACCTGTGCAAGGGAAACTATTGAAAAATAACATTGCAGCTGGACCTGCTCACTCAGTAGCAAAGTCTGCTTCTTCATCCCAGTGTAGCCTATCTCTGTCTCACTCTGTGGATGATAGGGTTCTGATCCATAAGACACCTCTTATCTGAGCAGGTGGTACAGGTTCTGCAGGAAGCCAGAAAATGTACCACCAGAAAATCATATACAGCTAATGGGAATTTTTTTTTCAATTTAGTGCTTCAGGGAACCCGCTGTCCTTAAATATCTTTGTGAATTATTACATTCTAATCTGGCTTACTCTTTTATTAAAGCCCATCTGACTGCCATTAATACCTACTTGCCTCTTGATCCTCCTCTCATGTGTAGAATGGAGGTCAAACTTTTCTTGAGAGGTGTCCTATGCCTTAAGCCATCTAGGAAGTGTATTCCTCCTCCCTGGAATCTCAGCTTTGTACTAGAGAAACTGACTTTGTCCCCTTTCAAGGCAGCAGCTTCTACCACTTTAAAATTCCACACCACAAAGACTATCCTTCTGCTGGCTGTTACCTCTGCTTGCAGAGTGCCTGAACTTCGGTCTGTTATGGCTACTCCACCCTTTCCCATTTTCCACAAGGACAAAATGACTCTCTGGACTAATCCTTCATTCATGCCTATCTTTTTCCTTAATCCCCCTAGATGTTCACAGGCAGCTAAGATTTTAATTGGACAAAACAAAAACTGTCAGAAAACTGACTTTTTTTTGTCTCATTCATGGATTCAAAACTAGGCCATCCGGTCTCTAAGTAAACCATTGCATTTTGGTTTGAAGGATATTTCTTTCTGTTACTCACAATATGGGAAAGCACTGCCTTCCTGCCCAAGAGCACATTCCACTTGGCATTGACCTCCACTGGGGCATTCCACAAGGGTGTAGATGCCATGTCCATCTTGGAAGTGATCACCTGGTCTTGTTTGCATACATTCACCAAGCATTACAAGAGAGATGCCTTTTCAAGATCCTGGGTTGCCTTTTCTTGGTCTGCCCTGTATGGTCTTCTAGATAGCTCATCCTCCCTTTAGCCAAACCTCCCTCTTCTCTACCTACTTCAGGTCTGGGTAATACCCATATGTTAAGAATACCACATCAGTGAGTGAAGAAATAGTACAGTTGTGTAAGAACTTTACATGACAGTAGATGTTCTAATGATCACTGTTGCAGTATTTCTTCCCTCCCTCCTTCCCCTCTTTTTTTCTTCTGCTCCTATTTTTCTCTTCCCCATTGCTGCAACCTATCACCAGATAGACTGTTTTGGGGGGAATTTACTTACCTGTTTGATCTACAACCGTCCTAGCCAACCACCTTCCCTCTCTCAGTAGCCTTCAGGCTGCTGGCTTGGAGATAGTCTGAGGTACTCATGCATACATTTGTCTGTATACCTCGATGCATACAAGCTGATGCCACACATTGGACCTTCAGGAAAGTAAAACTTTGGTATCCCAGACGAATGCCAGCAGATGAAAATCCATATGTTGAGTACTGCAACAGTGAACAGTAGGGCATCTGCTGTTGTGGTAAGTTCTTACACAACTTTACTTTTCACGGGGTTTTACAGGATATTGTTACTGATGTCTGACAACATACTCAGGCATGTAATCAGATAGAGTGAGCTGTTATCACATAGGGAAAATTTATATTTAAGTAATGTTCCCAGTTTCCTGGCATTTGCATTTAAGTTGACCAATCGGGAACTGTAACTTTTGACCCGACCTTGAGGTAGTTTGTGAGGTAGGTGAGGACATAAGTGAGATTGCCATAGTTTAAGGTCAGGGATAGAGAAGCTGTGGTCTGCGCAGTGCAGTTTTGTGAAAGTGATTTGAAGTGAATGCCCACCAGCAGATTGGCCTCTGAAGCTGTAGGTTGGTTCTGAGGCTAATAAGAACTTTTTCTCTAACTCGGCACTCTTTTCAGAAAGCAGTTTAAGCAGCAAGGTGTTAACAAACCCATTTTAAAAAGCCGTGGCTGGTGAAGGTCCCAATATTCAAAATGTTAATCCTCCAAACCTTGTTACTTCTCATTCCCTTACTTAGTTTCATAATAAAGTTAGACTTTACTATCACATCCCAGTTGGCAAAGATTTCAGATGTAACTTATGATTTTCTATATCTGGCTTGCAGTAACAGCCCTCTGCCTTATCCTTTGGTCTATCTTCTGCATCAGGGGTATTTACAAAGTGTGTAGCTCCAGTAATTGCTTACTGCAGACGTCAAGCCATTCATACATTTCCATATTTGGATGATTGTGCAGACTCTTCTTTCCAGATGTCAAGATAATCTGACAAGTGTCTTAAAACACCTGCTCTTTCTGGGGTTTAATGTGAATGTACAAAAATCAAAAAGTCTTCTCTCATCGTGCACACACAGATTTTTTTCCCTGTTATGTCTTTTAGATACTTTCCTAAGAAAACCTTTCTTCTAGACAAAGCAGAATTACATGAAGAAATCTTGAGCTTTTCTCACCAGTCTCTGGTACCTGCCAAAGAATTTCTACAGATTTTGGGTTTAATGGTTTGCATGATTATCAGTCACCTCCACCTCATTTTTTACAAGGACAGGGTTGTCTTTAAGAATAAATCCTTGAAGAAAGAATCCTACATACTGTGGGTTTGTCTACAGGCAGCTCACATACTACCTGGACAGAACTAAGTTCTTCAGGAAAGACAATCAGCTGTTTGTCTCATATCAAGGTAAAAAAAAAGGAAAACGAGTGTCAAAGAAAACCATTTCAAGATAGTTGACTTGTAACGTTTCTTTTTGCTGTTCTCACCATTATAGGCCTCGTCTAGGCAGAGTTAGAACCCTTTCCACTAGGGCTTTGGCTTCTCTGGATTTCTGGAAAGTGGTGAACTCTAGAAATTTTCTAGAGAAAGCACCACGGTCCTCTGTAGATAACTGTCACAAGGCATTATAAAACTGATGCCTTTTCCAGATACTAAACAACCTTTGCTATGACTGTTCAGGGATTACTTAATTCTTTCCTCCTCCTGCTACTCCTGTCTATATGTTCCTAAGCTGTGGTAATCTACCCAAGTAATTTAGGCTACAGCAACAGTAATCTAAGATTGAACATAGTACAGTTGTGTAATTAAACTTAACAGTAGATTTTCTAATAGGACACATTTGCAGTAGCTGCCCATTTGCAGTAGCTGCCCCCTACCTACACCTCCTTTGTTTTATTTTTGATAATAGTTCCAGGGTGTGGTTGAATGCACTCTTGTATATGTAGTTACATTTGTTTTACAATTGCTTCTTCCTTTCCTAGCATGTTTCCTTCAGGGCTATAGCCTCCGTTCTTGAGTAAAGAAAGCTCTGAAGCTTTCGGTGCCCAAACTGCCTTTTTATGTGGCTCTGCTCAAACCTCTAGCAGGTTACATGGAAGGTACCCTGAAGTTTTGAATGCTGACAGGTGGTCATATCCTGAGCAGGATCTAGCCCAGATACCTTAGGCTACTGCAACAATGATCTATTAAAACATCTACTGTTATGGTTAAGTTTATGTATACAGTTGGGTTTTCTAAGATGGCTGCACGCTAATCAGCAGCTTAATTTCAGCTTCCCCAGTGTGAAAAAAATCTATGAATTAGAAACTGGATAAGGGCAAGTAATTCAGCCTGTTTGAGTAAAATTAAATTACTGGCTAGTAGGTACACTGTCTGGATGTCACCAAAGAAGAAGAAATGTAGAGAGCCTGAAAGATCAACTAGAAAAGATGAAGAGAAAACACTGACTGGGAAGAATCCTGTAGCTGTTAATCAAAAAGCAGCTCAAGCTTCAGCTTTAGTACAAAGAGATGGCTTCCAGTAATTTAGAGGAAAAATAAGTCAGATATGCTCAGTGATGATTAAAATAAATGAAACATTGAAGGATTATATCAACCCAAATAACAAAAGGCTGGAAAAAATGGAAGAAGCTTTAAACAAGTGTTCAGACAAACTGATAAAATTGCAAAAATCAGATGTCAAAATGAAGAAAAGGCTGGCTGAGTATCAAACTGAACAAAACAAGAAAGAGCCAGCATACAGTGACCTGAAAACCTTTATTGGTTAAAAAACCATAAGAAACAACAAAAATTACAGACCGGTTTCGGCCGGATCAAATCACAGCCTTCATCAGTGTAAAAACAGAAAAAATAATTGTTGAGCCTTAAATAAACCCATCTACAATCTCATTGGTTATGTCAAAAATGATCATTCAAACCAGGTGGGAATAATCCACCCAGTCTCACAATGCATTTTTTCTCTTTAGTATTTAAAATAGAGTGCCACCCTGTCTTATTGGATCTGTTACCTTTGATAATATCAATAATCATAAAAGAAAACTTGGCAGATTGGTGAACCAAATGATGTTTGTATAATGCATTATTAGCCCTTTTGTTTTTGATATTACTAATGTGTTCTGATATTCTGATTCTCAATGGTCTAGATGTTTGACCAACATAAAATGAACCACACTGACATGTAGCCAAATATACCACCCAGTCACTACTACAGTTTGCAAAAAAGTTAAGATGATAGACCAAGGAGCAATTTCTGCTAGAAAATTGCTTGGATTTGTTTACCCTGTCACAGTTGGTACAGTGGCCACATGGAAAACAACCTATCAATGGTTCACCTGTCAGTGTGGTCTGCAAAACTTGTGGTTGCCGATCCATAGAGCCATGTTTGTAATGGTTGAAACAAGAACCAAGGTTTTTCCCTTTACGAAATGAAAATAAACATTTGTCAGGTATAATACTTTCTACTTCATGGTCACATTGTAATATGTTCCAATGCCTGTTCACACCCTGTATTAACTGATCAGAATTCCTAGCATAAGTAGTAATAAACCTGAATGGTGCAGAATTTGTTTTGATATGTACCTTATATCTGAATAAATTCTGCCTATCTAAGGAGTTGACCAGATTACTGGCACTGGAAACGTAACCCATGCCATAGCCCCTCGATCTAAACCTGTCAGTAAGATCCTTTCGCTGTGATTGGAATGAAGAATCTTGAGAACAAATGCGTTTCATCCAAATAAATTGTGATTTGGGAATGTTCCGTGCAACATGTGGCGGATGGAAACTAGAAGCATGGAGAATGGTGTTGTACTCAGGATGCTTTCTATGTACTTCTGTGCTTAAAGTATGGTCAGGTAGTCTGATAATGGAAACATCTAAAAAAGTGATGGTATTCTTATCATAATGAACAGTAAACTGTAGACCCCAAATGTTGTTGTTAAGATAAGATATGAATTCATGTAAACCAAGTATATCACCTTTCCATACCATCCAACAATCGTCCAAGTAACGTCTCCAGATGTCAATGTATTCCAAAAAAGAATTGTTATGGCAATCATATATAATCTGTTGTTCTACATAAGCCATAAATAAGTCCGCATAAATAGGGGCAAATGAGGCCCCCATCGCGGTACCCTTCGTTTGCCAATAATATTTGTTTTGATAAAAGAAGACATTACTTGTAAGGACAAATTTGGCTAATTCAACCAAAAAAGAATTGAAAGTTGGTTGATATAAACCCGCTTTGTCTAACCAATAGGCCAAAGCTTCCAAACCAGCCTGATGAGGGATGTTGGTGTACAAGACACAAACATCAAGAGTACACATCAACCAATCTTCTTCCAACTGACTGAAATAATCTGTAAAAAATTGGTGGTGTCATGTAGTCTAGAACGTATCGAACCGAGTAGGGGCTTAAGATGTTTGGTGAGAAATAATGACAGAGGTTCCGTGATATACCCTCTTCCTGAAACAATGGGTCTACCAGGGGGATTGATGGGATCCTTATGAACTTTGGGTAAGAAGTAAATATATTGAATAGCTGAATCATGTACCAAGAGTTGTTGTACAATGTCATTGGCAATAATAGATTCATCCCTAGCCCAAAGTAAGAATTCCTCAATTTGATTTTGAAACCTGAAAGTTGGATTAATGGTCATAATAGAATAATATCTCTGATCCGATAGTGGTCTCTTAGCTTCATTGTCATAATCACACCAATTAAGAATAACAACAGCCCCACCTTTGTCAGCAGAAATGATAACAATGTTTTTGTTGTTCTGTAGTTCCAAAATAGCTTCCCTTTCAGCCAGAAAAATATTATTGGGTTTTAAACGTACATCAGATCTCGAAAAATGAAGATCTTTGAGAATACTGTTTTGGAACTGATGTACCAATGGGTGCATAGGTGGATTAAATGAAGATTTGTGATATACAAATCTGTCCTCATTGTGGTTACCAGTATCACCAAAAAACAATTTGAGATTGAGGTTTCTGCAAAATATAATTGTTTATATTGAATGAGGCCATTAGGATTTTTATTTTTTGCCAGGTTTTCCAAGCTTTATCCCTAGTTATAAAGGCTGGTAAGTGGTTACTAATACTGTTAGGTAGTATGCTGGAGGGGATTTTGTTAGGATCGGAGACAAGTATCCAATCCAGAATTGAGCCACTGCCCGTTTTATTGTTGGGCCTGGTTATATTGATTAGTTGCATATAGTTATATAGGTTTATGCTGGTGGAAGGGTCCTCATTAGAAATATCTAGCCTGTTAATGTTAACATTCAGTAGGATGATGGGTTAGTTTGTAATGTTATTAGTTGACCAAGCAAGAATGTCTTCAAGTGTAGGAATGTTGTTGCTTGGGGGAATGTATATGATACAACGGTTTTGACTGTTATTCATTTTTAGAAAGGATACTAGTATCTCTGCTGTTGAGAATTGTGGGACAGGTTTTGTGTAGTGAACTACAGTGAAGGTGTTTGGGTATATCAAGGTGATATCTCCCTCCCCTTTTTATGTGGTCTTTCTATTCTGAGGCAGTTGTAATTAGGTGGTAAAAATCTGGCATCTTTGATATAAGGTTTTAAGCTTGTCTCAGTAATGGTAGTGAAGTCTGGTTTGTTTTTGTCTAACCAGGCATGTAGGTGTGGTATTTTATTTCTAATGCTTTGGAGATTGATGGTGGTGAAGTTTGGGGACTTTAAGGAGGTTGGGGGGTTATAACAGGCTGAAGGGAGACCAGGGTGTGGATGTATATTGCCACATTGACTTAGGTTGTGGTGGGTGGAGAGATTTACAGGTTGCAGTTTATTTGTAATATTGAGGAGATTGTTTAGAATTGCGTTTTTGTTGTGATGGTTTTAATGGGAGAGGATTTTTAGTTTGATTTGTAATTTTAAGTCTGTGGCATATAAAGTAGGGCCTACTGAGGAATAGGGTAGAGATTGTATAAGTATGGTTGCTGTAGAAGTAGATTTGTAAGGTATGTGGGTTGTGTGATGAGATGTTAGTTGTAGAAAGAGATAGAGGTATAGAGAGAGCAAAAATAAAATAGTTTGGTGGTGAGAGACAATTTATAGGGCTGTGCATTCTTATGTGTGTGAGTATGATAGTTTGTAGGACTAATAAGGTGAATGACAGTGATGGTATTATAGGTAGCTGTGGCTAGGATAGGTTGAGTAATGAGTAGAGTTAGAGAGATAAGATAACAGGAGTAAGTAAAAAGGAATTATGTGAGGTGGGAAGAAGTAATATGAGAGCAGGGTAGATGAAGTGTTGCATAGTAGTATTTGGAGGTGTAGAGGATAGAGTAGTGGAGTAAGTGAGAGGTGCACAGATAGTAGATGAGGTTGGAGGTGGTAAGTGGAGTAATGTAGGTTAGGAGGATGTAGTATAGGGGTGAGGTTGGATAGTAAAGTAGTCTGAGTTAAATGAGGGTTGAGAGGTTAAAGTACAGGTAGGAGATGGTTGTTGTGGGTTGAGCCTATGTTCAATTAAAGTAAGGTAGTTCAATATGGAAAGTAGTATAGGAAGAGTGCAGGGAGAGACATTGGTTGGTTGAAAGGTAATGTGGAAAGTGGGTAGAGAAAAAAAAAGTGTAGATGACTGTATTGCTATAATGGGAAATAGGGGGAGTGACCCGGTGTAGGGTTGAACAACTGGTTAATTATAAAGGAAATTATGTCGGGTGTGGGTGGGAATAGGGGGTTAGGGTGGGGAGCAAACTGAGCCCAAGCGGGCTGAGCCAAGGAACTCAATTCAGAACAGACAACACTGTTAATGGGAATGAGTCAGCAATATTACCTAAGTACAAGTAAAGATTTAAAGTCCTGCAAGGAAAGTGCAAGGGGGGGGGGGGTGCAGGTCCTAGAGTGTGAGTCTCATCTAGTCTTAAACAAAGTTACAGGAACACAAAGATATTTAAATGTAAACTGACACTGGGTGCTTGTAAGACACCAGAAAGCTGAAACTTTTAGAGAGTCCTGATGTTCATCGTGCATACAGCTGCAGTCATTACAGATGGGTTATCCTGCCGTCAGGTGGGTCCTCGGTCGGCCGAATTCCAAAGTCTAGGTCCGGCGTCGGTTGTCGTCGCTTCTTCCCTGACGTCAGTGCGGCAGGGGTATAAAAGAGGCAGCCGACGCCATTTTCTACAGTCTTTCTTGCCGCGCGGTGCCCGAAGCAGAAGCAGTTTGCAAGTACCGGTCGGCCAGCTCCTGAGATTTACGAAAGTATTTCAGCCGAAGTCTTCTTTAAAGCTAAGTACCCGAAACTTTTCTTGCCTCAGACCGATGTCAGACAAAGTTAATAATTGCATTTCTTGTGGGAAGCAAATACCGCATAAGGATTTCCACTCTTTCTGTATACCTTGCTTAGGCCCAGACCACAACGTCTTGGCCTGCCGTTTTTGTGCTAGGTTCAACAAGCACACTATTAAGCGCCGGGCGGAGTTCGCCCTTCATTATTTTGGCAAAAAATGAAATTATATCATGTCGGATACACCGACACCAGTTTTGATCAAAAGACGCAAAGATAAGGACCGACATCCGAGGTCTGCACCGAGTACTGAGACCATGCTTAGGCCGACTACCGGTTCTCCGGTTCTCAGCGAGGTGCCTACGCAGCCCCTGAATACCGATGAAACTACATTACCGGTGACTTCAGTACCCGAGGTCGCAGGCTCCTCGGTTTCCATTCCTACTGCAGATACCAACGCCACTCTTGGCAGGGAAACTCAAAATTTAGTCAGGCCTGCCACTTCTGAAGGCATCTTCAGGCCTTCCACCTTCTCTATTAAATCCTTCACTAAATCTAAAGCAGCCATGAAAGCTAAAAAACGGGGTCCTCAGACCTCCTCTCAAGGACCCATGCCTAAAAAGCAAATGCTTAAAATGGCTGAGGATTTGATTACTCTCATCAGGGGCTCTCAACCCCCCTCTGACAAAAGACCCAGATTGGAGGAAGACTACCCTTCCTCAGACCAGGCTTCTGTTACCTCAGAACACACTGAGGACCAGGATTACGCCTATTCCCCTTTCGAAGACTCTGATGCTGAGGAGTCTATTCCCTCAGTCTCCCCCTCTGAGGACTACTCTTTTGGGGAAACCCTGCATACATTGAGGGAACACTTTCATTGGGAAGGCCAAGATTACTCAGATTCCAAGAAAAGGCTCAGGGACTTTCTATTGCTCCCCCAGCATAGGCCCCTGGCTATCCCTCCTGTTTTAGATATTTTGGATGATGTGTACACAGAAGCCAGCCTTAATCCAGATTCTTTACCTCCAGCCCCTGTTAAACCAGACAGGTATTACCGGGTTCCTGACTCCCACCAGTTCCTTTATAAAAGCCATACTGCTGACCCAGAAACTTTTTCACAGGGTCCCAAGGGAATAAAGGCCTCTACTGCTAAAAATCCTTTACCTTCAGAGAGAGATTCCAGAACATTAGAAAGGTGGGGGGAAAAGGTGTATACATCTGCCACTTTAACCATGACGGCATTAAACTGTCAATTCCATATGTTAAAGTACCAACAGTTTTTGTTATCTCATTTGAAATGCAAAATGACACAAACAGAACAACCAGATTTGGAAGAGTTGCAGGATTTGTTGCATGGTGCAGAGCAGGTGGGTAAACATACCTTGCAGTGTGGTTTTGATGCTTTAGAGGCCTCATGTAGAGCTGCGGTCACGGGGTCTGTTATACGTAGATATGCTTGGCTCAAAGAGCAAACCTTACCAGATCATGTCAAAGCAAAGTTATTAGATGCACCACTTCAAAAAGATGTATTGTTTGGTGTTAACGCTGAGGAGGTACTAAAGAAAATGGAGGAAAAAGCGAAATCAATGCAAACAGTGAAAGATTTCCTGCAGGTACAACCTCCACGCTTCAGCAGAAACTGGCCTTCAAAAAATTGGTCCTTTCCAGCCACGGAGAGACCTCAAAGGGGCAGATACAGACGCCCAAGGGGTAGAGGACAACCTCAAGGATCTTAGAGCAAGACAATGGCAAGCACCAACCCCAAGAGGTAGAGAAGATAGATCACAGTCATTTAGAAAACAGACACAATGACTTCCCCCTATTCCTGCCAAGCAAAGCTTTAATGGCAGCACCTTTGGGCGGAAAACTGGCATTATTTTCAAATAATTGGCATATTGTTACAAAAGACAAATGGATTCTGGACATTATAGACAGAGACTACAGGTTCCACTTTCACACCCTTCCAAAAATGAGAGGCATGCCAAACCTGCCACAAAATCAAAGGGCAGAGGCACAAAGACAAATTTCCGCTCTCATGGACATGAAAGCGATTCAAGAGGTACCTACAATAGAACAAGGTCAAGGTTTTTATTCCAGACTATTCCTGGTACCAAGGAAAGACAAAGATTGGAGACCTATCTTAGACCTATCCATACTAAACACATATCTACAGGTGCCAAAATTCAAGATGCTCACATTACAGCAGCTTCTTCCCATGCTGGGCAAGGAGTCTTGGCTGGTAACATTGGACCTCAAGGAGGCATACCTGCATGTCCCTATCAGACAAGATTGCAGAAGATACCGCAGATTTCTTGCAGGTTCAACCCATTACCAATTCTCTGCATTGCCCTTTGGCTTATCTACTGCGCCCAGAGTGTTTACGAAATGCCTGGCATCAATAATTGCCTTCTGCAGACTGCAAGGAATACAAATCTACCCATATCTGGACGACTGCCTGATCCAAGCGGACAGCAATGACATTCTATTGCAGCATCTGGCGTTTGTAATAAAGCTGTTAAACTTCCTGGGATACACAGTGAACAAAAAGAAATCAAAACTAATACCTTCACAACAGATAATTTTCCTGGGTGCCAGCTTAAATACAACCACCCAGATGGCCTACCTCACACCAGACAAACAAGGGCCACTGTCTCAATACTTCAGCAAAATGGCAACTTTCACCAGGCTAACTGCAAGGAAAATCCTGCAGGCTCTGGGATTCATGGCATCTTGCATCCTACTAATCCCATGTGCAAAGCTGCATATGAGGAAACTACAATGGTACCTAAAAAACTTATGGTCTCAACACAGCCACAGCTTGGAAACAATTATACCACTCATTCCATGCCTTCAAAAGGAATTTTTGTGGTGGGCTCAAGCATGCCAAAGAAACACAGGTCTCCCTTTTGTGTACCTCAAGCAACTCAAATCATCACAACAGACGCCTCAGACTACGCCTGGGGAGCACACATGGCAGATCAGTGCATTCAGGGAAAATGGTCCCAAAAAGAGAAGCACCTACACATCAACCAAATAGAGATGCTAGCCGCGCACAATGCTCTTATGACCTTCAAAGACCTTCTGCATCCAGGCCAGTTATTGATAAGGACAGACAACACCACAGTCATGTGGTACATGAACAAACAGAGGGGAACACATTCATACCCCCTGTGCAGGCAAGCCATGACCCTATGGAACACAGCACTGGAATTGCAAATTCAACTACAGCCACAATTCCTGCCAGGGAAAGAAAACACACTGGCAGACAACCTAAGCAGAAATATGACAGATCCACACGAATGGATGTTGCATCCTCAAGTTTTCTTAAAGATAACTCGGGCATGGGGACAGCCAGACATAGATCTATTTGCTACCCACAGAAATTACCAGTTGAAAAAGTTTTGTTCAAGGACCTATCTTCCACAGGCCTGGAAAGTGGACGCACTCTCTTTCAATTGGACAACATTGACAGTCTATGCCTTCCCACCTCTTCCTCTGCTGACCAAAGTTCTATTAAAAGCCAGAGCAGAGAGGCCACAAATGATTCTCATTGCTCCAGACTGGCCAAGACAACACTGGTATCCGCTCCTACTACAAGATAGAGCAAAATCCCTAAAAGGGAAGACATCTCTGATCAATACTAGTAAAAAACTACGATCACTCATAAAATCATCCAAGGCCAACTTTGAGAGAAAAATTGCCAAGGACTCAAAAGACAATCATAAGGCTGCCTTTAGCTATGTTAGAAATCTGGGTGGAAACTCCCAGATATGCTCAGAATTAGTCCAAAATGATACAAAATCACTGAACCCACAGACATTGCAAACATACTGGAAGACAGGTTCAGTGAAAATTTCTCCCCTCCCTCCCCCCCAAAAGGAGAAATATCTATCCCAGCAGAGTGTAGCCTCCCAATCATCTCAAATGCCCAGGTGAGAGCTGCTCTCTAAAGCTAAAAACACAGCATCAATGGGACCGGATGGTGTCCCCGGCTGTGTGCTACACGAACTCAATGAGGAACTAAACCCACACATAAGGCTGCTGTTTAATCTTAGCCTTACCACAGGATATGTACCCAAAGAGTGGCGTACGGCAACTGTGGTCCCACTCCACAAAGGCAGTGCTTCTACGGACCCTGGTAATTACCGCCCCATAAGCTTAACAAGCCTGGTCTGCAAAGCTATGGAGAGGATCATAATGGAACTCATAAATAAAGACATAGGGGACCTACAGACATTGGATCCTACCCAATTCGGCTTTGTCAAGGGCAGATCATGCCTCTTGAACTTGGTCGACTTTTTTGAAACAGTCACCAAGGCCATTGATGAGGGTAAGGCAGTTCAAAAGCTTTCGACACAATACTCCACTCGGGTATCATAGAAAAGCTCACCAGCTTAAATGTAAACCCATATGTCACAAGATGGGTTGCAAACTGGCTCAAGGACAGAACCCACAGGGTTAGAGTTGCTGGTGCCATGTCAGACTCCAAGCCGGTCACAAGCGGTGTCCCACAGGGCTCAGTCCTGGGCCCCCTCTTGTTCGGCATCTACTTTTCAGAAGTGCAGGCAAACATAAGAGGATTGTGGCTGACAAAGTTTGCAGATGACTGCAAACTAGGCGCCATAGTTGAAAATCCATCAGACACAGATATCCTTCAGAGAGGTCTCATAGAAACGGATAACTGGTGCCAGATCCATGGCCTTAAGCTAAACGCCAAAAAATGTATAGTCATACCCTTTGGTAAAAACAAGGTAACCCCAAGTTACCACATAGGTGGCAATCCATTAAGCACAGAAGAGGTTATCAGGGACCTGGGGACCCAAGTTGACAGTAACCTTTCTTTTGACACTCACATTGCCAAAGTGGTTAGGAGGACCTTCTACATTGCCCACCTGATTATGAAGGGAATTCACATCCAGATCAAGGGAGGTCATTGTTCCCCTGTACTCTTCACTTATCAGACCAATGATTGAGTACAATGCCCCATTCGGAATGTATCTTACCCGACACCTGCAGCAATTGGAAAGACCCCAAAAGTTCCTCACCAAAAGGATAAAGGGGCTCAAAAATATGCCATATGCTGCACGACTGAAGAAACTCCAGCTCTATTCAGTCGCATACCGTCTGCTCAGAGGTGACCTGTGCCTGACATACAAGGCCATGTCCAACCCGGAATTAATGGACATGCTCCACCTCAAAAAATCCAAATCCACCAGAGCCACAAGAGCAAGAGACTTAAACCTCAACACGGATATAAATAGGACGTGCTGGAGGGACAGATTCATCACCCAGAGACTCCCTATGCTGTGGAACAGAATCCCGGTCCATGTGAGACAGAGCACCTCGCTGGCTCTGTTCAAGAGGAATCTTGACCAGTGGATGGGAGATCGTAGGTTTACCCCGGGGATCATCTCTGTATCACTGCTGGACAGAGGCACTGCAAACTAATGGGTATAGTATTCTTCAACCTAAGGGGTGGTGAAAGCCACACAACTCTGGCTAGGCTTATAAATGCCCTAGGGCAGATAGCCTAGTATGAACCTATGAACCTATAAGAGCCTGACACACTCCCCACCATGGATCCCACCTCTAGTCCCTCTTCTGTTGTCCCAACACAACTACAAAACCCTTCACAGCCAGTTCAAAACCCTAAATCTAGCTGCATGGAGAATTCCTTAATTTCCCAACAGACTCTCCTCTCCAAGGAGGTGCAGGATGTCATCTTGGAGGCCAGAAGACCTTCTACTAGAAAAGCCTACTCTGCCAAATGGAAACAGTTTTGTTCCTGGAATCAAGAAAGGGGCCAGAACCCTTGGGTAATAAATATACCTCAAATTTTACAGTACCTAGCTGAGATGTTAAACGGTGGCCTTTCCTTCTCCTCCATCAAGATCCACGCTTCAGCCATTTCTGCACAATACAACGCAGACCCTCCTTTATTCTCACATCCTCTCTTAAGGCAGTTCCTCAGAGGGGCAAAAAATATAAAACCCCCAAGGAAACCACCAGTTCCAGCTTGGGACCTCAACTACGTATTGGAAAAGCTGACCCTGCCCCCCTTTGAGCCAGTTTCTTCAACAGAGCTACAATACTTGTCATGGAAAACAGCTTTCCTTCTGGCTATCACCTCAGCATGCAGGGTTTTGGAACTACAGGCCCTCATGGCTGTGCAACCATTCATCATTTTCCATCAGGACAGAGTTTCCTTACGAACCAACCCTACCTTCATGCCAAAGGTAGTATCCAGTGTATCTTTGAATCAGACTATCCACTTACCTACCTTTTATCCAAATCCACAGAACAAAGGGGAGAGACTACTACATTCCTTGGACATTCACAGACAACTTTGTTATTATTTGGACAGAACAAATCCATTCAGGAAATCTGAGCAACTATTTGTGTCCTATGCTACAGGTGCTCAAGGAAAGGCTATTTCCAAACAGACAATTTCAAATTGGATAGCCCACTGCATGCGCTTTTGTTATTCATTTCATGGAAAATCTGTGCCTGCATACATCAGATCCCACTCCACCAGGGCCACAGCTACCTCTGCAGCTTTCCTCAGGGGGGTCCCTACCAAGGACATTTTGGAAGCAGCTACTTGGAGTTCAGGGCACACTTTCTCCAAGCACTACCACCTTCCACTATACTCAAAATCTAGAGCAGGCTTTTCCACAGCAGTCTTGCAGGGCATCCTCACTCCTCCTAGTTCCACTTAGTGCCTACCACCCTTACTTAGCTTTGGGATTCTTCCCATCTGTAATGACTGCAGCTGTATGCACGATGAACATAGTACAGTTTTGTACCTACCATAAATGTAGATGTTCGAGTGCTCATAGAGCTGCAGTCCAGGTTACCCCCCCTCCGTCCCCTCTTAGGACAGGCCTTTTGACCAACACTTTTATCATACAACCTATTTGGGGTATTCTTTTATGGTGTATTTGCTTGCAACTACTGTTTTTTGATTTATCTATATTGCATGTTTGCATAACATTATGTTTTGCCTTCCTTCTGGGGGCACCTGACATCTGGGGCAAGAAAAACTGAAGAAAATGGCGTCGGCTGCCTCTTTTATACATCTGCCGCACTGACGTCAGGGAAGAAGCGACAACAACCGACGCCGGACCTAGACTTTGGAATTCGGCCGACCGAGGACCCGCCTGATGGCAGGATAACCCATCTGTAATGACTGCAGCTGTATGAGCACTCAAACATCTACATTTATGGTAGGTACAAAACTGTACTTTAAACTGTGAGGCAGCTTGCAGATAGGTTTGATGAACAGATATAAGCATACTATTGCAGTTTAACTCTAGTGTAAGTAGCCGCTGGGTAGACTGAATTTAGAGGCATGCACACATCTAGGTCACCACAATAGTTAAAGATCATGTATTTATTCTCCATTTAAAATTGCTATTATGGAGTTTAAGAAAATTTGGGTAGAAATAATCAGCTTTCAGGATAGATTGCTACTTATAGGTCAGGACTGAAACTTGATTTGCAACAGTGAGAATGTATCTGCAGGACCTAGAAGGGAAATATAACAGAGAATAGATTTCTGAAGAAATTTATGAAAATATTTGGTATAGAAGATGTGAACTCAGTAGAAGGAACTCAGAGAGAATTTCAATATTATTTCTCAAGGTGCAATAACTGAGGCAGACTAGACAGAAATTATATTTCACATGAGGATGCGCATTTAATTGAAAGCTTTGAGACTTGTCCAATAACTATTTAAGATCCTGCCCCAATAATACCTAAGATAAAAATACAGAGCAATGAAGTACAAATGAGAGACTGACACATCCCCACCTACCTGTTAAAAAGAGAGGAATTTAAGCAATGGAAATTATTCAGGCATTATTAGGGAAGATAGAAACTTCTTCAGAAGTTGTAGCTAATGAGTGGGAAAAATGAAAGTGAAGTTTAAAGTAAGGTAGAATAAAAGAAACAACAAATATGTTAAGAAATAAGAATTATTTAGAGGGGCTGACAAAGGTTAAAATATTGCAGAATAAGGGGAATCTCACAGAACAAGAAGAGACATAAATGCAAAGTGCTAAAGAGAAAATAAGGAATTTTATTAAAGCTCAGAGGTATTTCTGACCCAAAAAGTAACAGTTAAAATAGGAGAGGAGATAAAAACAGTGACGTATAATCAATCTGCAGGAAAGTCTCTAGGAATAGATGGTATTCCTGTGGAATTTTGAAACCTAGGAGAGAAGAAAGTGATAAAGATCTGGAAGAGTTTAACAGTATTTTAAATGGAGAGAAAGCACCATCATCCTGGAAGAAAGCTATGGTAGCCATAGTACCTAAAAATGGTAAAGACTCATCAGACCCTGCTTCATATCAGCCCATTTCAATTTTTAATCATGATTATAAAGTGTTTGTCTATGTTAGCTAAGAGAATGTTGCCAGATTTGCTAAATATGGATCAATGTAGTTTTGTGGAGGAGAAGCAAACATTTGACAACATTAATAGAACAATGAGGGCTTCAGAGATGGCTGCACATTGAGTAACAGCTTAATTCTAGCTCTCCCATTGTGAAAACAGAATCTCAGCAGAGAAGGCCAACAGACATTTGTGTTTCTGGGTGAAATTCAGTAACTAGCTAATAAGTGCATTACTTGGATGCCAGGTAAAAGGAAATACAGAGGACCTGAAAGAAAATCAGCTACAAAAGGTGACAAAAACAACTGATTAGGGAAAGTTCTGCAGCTGTTCAGCAAAAAGCAGTGCAAGCTCTGTACATGACTTCAGTAACCCAGAGAAAGTGTATGACAACTGCACACAGACCTGGTTAAAGTAAATGAAGCACTGATGAAGTTTATCAACTCAAGCAACAAAAGGCTGGAAAAAATGTAAGAAGCTTTAAACAGATATTCAGATGAGGTGATAAAACTGCAAAATTCAGAGGTCAAAATGAAGAAAAGGCTGGCTGAATATGGGACTCTCAAGAAGTGATGTTTATTAAAGTAATAGAAATAGAAGAGCACATGAGGAAAACCTGAGAGTTTCTGCTGTACCAGAAAAGCTGGAAGGAACAAATTGTACTAATTTTATGAAAGCACAAATAAGCAACTGAACTGGTATTCCACAGCGGGAGTTAGTTGAAAGGTCACATCATGTGTATGCTCCAGACCTAGCTATGAGAAAGCAGTCTAGACTTTTAATAGCAGAGATGCAATCATACCAGTAGAAAGAGTTGATTCTGACAATAATGTGACAGAAGGATCAAAGTACTGAAAGTGGGAGACAGCAATGTGTTTGTGGATAATGATTACTCATTGTAGACCAGGCAGAAGAGGATTACATTTATTTCATTATTCAGGGAATATCGAGAAGCAGTAGTGATATTCAGAACTACTGTACTCAGCTATCTTCAAAATATTCTTCCCTGGAGGGACACAATTATTTTTGATGAAGCACATGCTAAGGATGAAATACAGACGATGTTCTTCATCTCACATTGCTGCAGTCCTTACACTTGGGTAGTCCGCTGTCCTCGGTCGGCCCGAATATCAAAGTATAAGGCTGACGTCGGTCAAGGCGCATTTGACTGACATCAGGACGTCAGGGTACAAATGCGCATGACCGACATCATATCCCCAGTCTTTTTTGCCGCATGGTCCGATGCAGAAGCAGCATTGCAAGTGCCGGTTGGCGTTCTGAGATTTTTCGATTTCGAAGTTTCAGACCGAGTTCAAAGTTGGCTAAGTACCCCGTTGGGGAATATTTTAGTTTTTTCTTGCCTCAGTGATTTACCGGATGTCAGAAAAAGTCAATAATTGCATTTCTTGTGGGAAACAGATACCGCATAGAGATTATCATACTTTGTGTATTCCTTGCTTAGGGCCTGAGCATGATGTTGTTGGCTGTCGCTCTTGTGCTAGATTTAATAAACGCACTATAAAGAGGAGGTTGGATTGTGCAAGGTTAGTCTTTGGGAAGCGGTGCAATTATAAAATGCCGCCGGATGCTCCGGCCGCTTCAAGAAGCGCAAGGACAAAGCGGTTAAGCCTAGGCTGGAAGAACCGTCTGTACCGGACGCCGGTTCTTTAGAGGTGTCGGTGGAGCCGGTGGCTCCACCGGAGGTTTCTTTGTGTTCTCAGGGTGAGACTTTAGTATTGCAAGATGTGGCCTCTCAGGAGGCAAGTCAAGCTGAGGTGGCTTCTCAGGTTACTATACTCCCCTCCCTTCCTAGGGTGGCTAGGCCCTCTCCTTCTGTTTCTAAGGCTTCTCCCAGGGGCAGGCCAGGTTTAGCTTCAGTTGGTGTTACCCCTAGCTCTTCAGGTACTGTGCCCAAGAAGCATATGCTTAAAATGGCAGAAGATTTGATTACTTTGATTAGGGGTTCTATGCCCCCTCCTGATAAGAGGCATAGGGTGGGGCCTGAGCTGGGGGGCTTTGAGCAGGCTTCAGATGTGTCAGAGTCTTCGGCTGAAGACTTGCAGGAGTACTCTCCTTATTCTGATTCTGATGTGGATGATTCTACTCCTTCTGCTTCTCCTCCTGAGGATTTTTCTTTTTCAGAAACTCTTCATTCCATGAGGGAGCATTTTAAGTGGGAAGGTCAGGACTTCTCTGATTCCAGGAAAAGGCTTAGGGAATTTTTGTTTTTACCCCAGCATAGGCCTTTGGCTATACCTCCTGTTTTGGATGTAGTGGAAGATGTTTTACAGAGGCTTCTCTTAATCCTGATTCTTTGCCTCCTGCTCCTGTTAAGCCGGATAGGTATTACAGGGTGCCTGAAGCTCATAAGTATCTTTTAAGAGTTCTAGGGCAGACCCAGAAACTGTTAGCCAGGGGCCTAAAGGTGTTAAGGCTTCTGTTGTTAAGAATCCGGTTCCTGCAGACAAAGAGGCTAGGGCCTTGGATAGATGGGGAAAGAAAGTTTATACTTCTTCCACTCTTGCTATGAGGGCTTTGAATTGCCAGTTTCACATGTTAAAATACCAAAACTATCTCCTTTCACAATTAAAGTCTAAGGTTGATGCTCTGGCAGTAGGTATTGATTGTAAAGAGTTGCAAGATTTAGTACATGTTTCTGAACAGGTGGGTAAGCATTCTTTGCAATGTGGTTTTGATGCTGTACAGGCCTCGTCTAGGGTGGCTGCCACTGGGTCAGTTCTTCGCAGGCACGCCTGGCTAAGGGATCAAAATTTGTCTGAACATGTTAAAACAAGGATTTTAGATGCTCCTTTACAATCTGACGTGTTGTTTGGTCCTCCTGTTGAGGCAGTTTTAAAGAAAATGGAAGACAAAGCTAAGTCTATGCAGACTGTTAAAGATATTTTGCAGGTTCAGCCTCCAAAGTTTAGCAGAAATTGGCCTGCTAAAGGGTGGACGTATCCTTCTTATGATTCCCAGTCTAGGGGTAGATCTAGACGTGGTAGGGGTAGAGCTCAGGGCTCTTTCAGGCCTAGAACAGGGAGTTCTCCTGCACAGTCTTCAGGTGAGGGCAGGGGTCAGTCCTTTCGTAAACAGACCCAATGACCTACCTTTTCAGCTGCCAGAGCCTTCTCGTCTGGCGGCACCTTTGGGAGGAAGGTTGGCACTTTTCAAAGAAAATTGGAGTTTAATTACCCAAGACAAATGGGTATTGGATATCATACACCAAGGTTACAGGTTTTATTTCCATACCTTGCCTCCTTTCAGAGGCATGCCAGACGTCCCTCCTCAACAAAGAATAGAGGCTCACAAGCAAATTTCTCTGTTACTTCAACTAGGGGCCATACAGCCGGTCCCTATGCCAGAAGTGGGCCTAGGATTTTATTCTCGCCTGTTCCTAGTACCAAAGAAGGGGAACACGTGGAGACCAATTTTGGATCTATCTATCCTCAACACTTATCTGGACATTCCCAAGTTCAAAATGTTGACGTTACAACAGCTTTTGCCTCTGCTGGGCAAAGATCATTGGATGGTAACTTTGGATCTCAAGGAGGCTTACCTTCATGTTCCTATCAGACTAAGTTGCAGGAAGTATCTGCGTTTTCGAGCTGGGACTTTTCACTATCAGTTCTCTGCATTGCCCTTTGGCTTATCTACTGCGCCCAGAGTGTTCACAAAAGTTCTGGCTCCAGTGATAGCTTTCTTCAGGCTGAAAGGAATACAGATCTATCCTTATTTGGACGACTGCCTGATTCTGGCTCAAGGAAGGGAAGAGCTTCTTCGTCATTTGGAATATGTGATAGCAGTGCTAAGATGCCTAGGGTATTCTGTGAACGAAATAAAGTCCAGTCTAGTACCCTCTCAAGACATGTGCTTTCTGGGTGTGAGACTGAATACAGCATCCCAGATGGCCTTTTAACCCCGGACAAACAAAAGAGTCTATCCCTTTACTTCCATCAGCTATCTCATCAGTCCGGGCTGACTGCAAGGACAGTCCTTCAAGCCTTAGGGTTCATGGCATCTTGTATTCTGGTGCTTCCCAATGCCAAACTGCATATGAGGAAGCTACAATGGTATCTCAAAATGTATGGACACAGCACTGCCAGGATCTAGACACTGTCATTCAAATAATACCTTGCATTCAAAAGGAATTTTTGTGGTGGGCTCAGGAATGTCACCTAAACAAGGGACTCTCTGTGACCCGGCCAGAGGCGAGTCAGATTTTAACGACAGATGCCTCAGACAAAGCTTGGGGAGCTCATCTAAATGGAAAGTGGATACAAGACAAGTGGCCTGCCAGACTACAACATCTACATATCAATCTAAAGGAGATGTTAGCAGTCCAGTTTGCATTAATAGCTTTCAAGGATTTACTTCTTCCAGGGCAGGTGTTGATTCTAACAGACAACACAACTGTCATGTGGTACATCAACAAGCAAGGGGAACGATTCTTATCCTCTATGCAGGCAAGCAATGATTTTGTGGGAGACTGCTCTCAGTTTACAACTCAATCTACAGGCAAGGTTTCTGCCAGGAGCACAGAACTCCTTAGCAGATGTGTTGAGCAGACGAATTATGGATCCCCACGAGTGGAAATTGGATCCTCATGTGTTTCAGAAATTGACAGTGTCATGGGGAACTCCAGACATAGATCTGTTCGCTTCTCCACTAAACCATCAGCTGCCAAAGTTTTGCACAAAAGGTTTCATCCCACAGCTTGGAAAGTGGATGCTCTTTCTTTCAATTGGAGCAATCTTCATGTGTATGCCTTTCCACCTCTGCCTCTCCTCCCAAAGGTACTTCTAAAGGTCAGACAGGACAAGCCAAGGATGATTTTAATAGCTCCAGATTGGCCTCGACAGCACTGGTACCCATTACTGAGAAGTCTGGTACGGAAGCCTCCATGGCCTTTGCCTTCGATTCCACACCTGTTGTCACAGGAGGACAGCCATTTGCTCAATGTCAAACTTCATTCTCTTCACCTAACAGCCTGGCATATTCTGTTTTGAACCATAGAGGGTCTCAACTTCCACAACAAGTTTTGAATGTGATTTTGGAAGCTAGAAGGCCTAGTACAAGGAAAGTGTACGCAGATAAATGGAAGAGATTTTTATTTTGGAGTGCAGCAAAAGATTTTGATGTTTCTGAGCCTAATTTGAGTGTGGCTCTTCAATGTCTTACTGAGTTACTGGACAAAGGTTTGTCTTTCTCTTCTATTAAGGTTCATGCTGCAGCAATTTCGGCTCACTATGATTGTGACCCACCATTGTTTTCTCATCCTTTGTTCAAGCAATTTCTTAGAGGGGCAAAGAATATACGACCCCACGAAGAGCTCCTACTCCTGCTTGGCACCTCAATTTTGTGTTGGAGAAACTGACTCTACAACCTTTTGAGCGTGCAGCTACTTCTGAGTTGAAATATTTGTCATGGAAGACTGCTTTTTTGTTGGCAATTACCTCTGCAAGAAGGGTTTCTGAATTGCAGGCCCTTATGGCGGTTGAGCCTTTCTTGATTTTCCATAAGGATAGGGTATCATTACGTACTAATCCTTCCTTTATGCCTAAGGTGGTTTCTAGTGTGGCTTTAAACCAAACTATTCATTTGCCTACTTTTTATGCAAATCCCCAAAATAAAGGGGAAAAGATTTTGCACACTTTAGATGTACACAGGCAGTTGCTATATTATTTGGACAGAACTAAAGGGATAAGGCAGTCTCAGCAGTTGTTTGTTTCTTTTGCTTTGAGTTCTCAGGGCAAGCCTGTGTCAAAACAAACTATTTCTAAATGGATTGGGTTTTGCATTGCTTTCTGTTATTCCCATCATGGCAAGGAGATTCCAGCTGGGATTAGGCCTCATTCCACTAGGGCTACTGCCACTTCAACAGCTTTTTGAGGGGAGTGGCAACCAAGGATATTTTGGAGGCAGCTACTTGGAGTTCAGTGCATACTTTCTCTAGGCATTATCACCTGCCACTTTACTCTAAATCCAGGGCTGGTTTTGCCACTGCTGTTTTGCAGGGCATCTTGGCAGCTCCTGCTTCCTTGTAGTTAGCCATCCTCCCTTACCTCTGCTTTGGGATTCTACCCAAGTGTAAGGACTGCAGCAATGTGAGATGAAGAACATAGTACAGTTTTGTACCTACCATAAATGTAGATGTTCGATGATCCACATTGCTGCAGTCCAATTTTCCCTCCCTCCTTCCCCTCTGTAGTTAGAGGTGGTTGTGTGGGTTGGGTTGTACATATTGTGTATTTTGTATATATTGTACATATAGTTAGTGCAAGGGTGGTGGGTTGGTTGTTTGCTGTCTTTTGGTTTTGACCTTTATTTTTAGGGTCTTCTGACATCTGGGGCAAGAAAAGACTGAGGATATGACGTCGGTCATGCGCATTTGTACCCTGACGTCCTGATGTCAGTCAAATGCGCCTTGACCGACGTCAGCCTTATACTTTGATATTCGGGCCGACCGAGGACAGCGGACTACCCAAGTGTAAGGACTGCAGCAATGTGGATCTTCGAACATCTACATTTATGGTAGGTACAAAACTGTACTTTTGTCTAACAGAAAGTGAGCTGTGAAACAGGAAATTCTGCTTCTTGTTCTCCTGGTAATAAAGACCACAGAGAGCCTGTGCCAGTGAAACTTTTTCCAGTGTTTCAGCAGAAAATGGTAGAGAGAAGGAAGGGAGCATGACAGTTTACTAGAAGAATCAGGAGTATGTCAGAAATTAAGCAAAGGCAGGAATTTGGAGATGAAGATTAACAGGAATTAAACCAGTAACTTGGAAACTGACAGATGTGGGATTACAGAGCAATAATTATATTTGTGAAATATGACAGAACAAAAAATCTGGAAATATTGGACTTTTTTGGACTTTGTTGGACTTGTGGGGGACTCTAAAGCATATGCCCTATACCATGTCATTAATGTTCAGAAAAATACTTGTGGGGGGGGGGAGAAAAGGGGAGAGAAAGTTAACTATAAGTAAAACAAAATTCTTTCTTAATAGTATTGTTTTTGTGCATGATTTTCTTTGCATATTATAAAGTATTTTTTAGTTATTTTTAAGTATAATGGAGATTCTGTTGTAAACAGGTGCTCCTGGGTTTTTTTTTCTTTTCCCTTTCTTCTCTGTTCCTTCTTGTTCAGCTTTAAGAAATGTATGGATTGCAATGTAAAAAAAATGAAGAATAAAGCCTGGTTAAAAGAAAGGACGTAAATGAAAAGAATATTGAATATTATAATGCTTTTTGTAGCAAATAAATGTATGCTTAGTAGCAGTTCTATATCTGGTCATCGTGTCTCCATGGAGACAATCTGATAAAGAGAAATTGGCTACAATCTGTTAAAGAGGAATTGGCTTGGGGAAAAAAAGAGAAATTAGCTAGGTGATAGTGTTCTGTGAAAGCATTCATGTGTTTTCCCAGTTGGGAGAGCTATAAAGATAAGGCAAAACTAGACAGCACCTAATGTAAGCACAGGCTGTACCATGCGTCTTAGCATGGATAACCTTTCTTTTAGGTTAATGCAAGTCTATGAGAGTGGCTGTCAGTTTGGGACATTTGTTCCTGTTAGGAGGGTAAACTTTCAGTATTTGAAGATGTACACAGTTTTGTGTGTTAGTATTAAGTTAATATGTTTTAGGGGCATTGAGGTGTTTTTTTTTTGTTTGAGGGCTTTCAGTAAGACACACACATTTGTAAGATGTGACATAGGCTCAAATGGATATGACAAGAAACACATGTATAAAAGTTCAACCTGCCAGACAGTGTATGCATGCAACAAAATCTGGAACTAGTCATTTAACAAAAAGCTGTTATACATAAAAGGAGGGAATAATAACTTTTTAATACAGTGAGGTTTTCCTTCATGTCTTTAAATGTCAGTGGTCTCCCAGATAAATACAAAAAAGAAAGAGTAGTGAATTATATTAAAAATGTGAAGTGCAAATATATATGCTACAAGAGAGACACTTGGAAATAACTGAACATGTTAATTTGATAAAGAAAGGTTTACGTGATGTTTATTCTGTGAAATACCTAGGACAGAGGAAAAGAGAAGTACTTTTAAATACTTTTTAATAGAGTTACTATTAAAAATAGGCTTAACAAATACTGTATTCTGTACTATTTGTTTGGTTTGACTTGTTCTCAGGTTGGGGAGAGAGGGAATTTATTCCTATCTTCCTTTTTAAAACTCTAAAAACGTAAGGTATGTTTCTGAATCAGGGAGGGGGAGGCAGAAAGTGCAACACATGAAAATCTCACTGTATTTTTTCGTTTTTTTTTTTTTTTATTATTTGTTTATTTATTTATTTATTTTTGTGCCAGTTGCTTGTGAGTGCTGTTTGCTTGAGTTCCAGTTAACTGAGAGTTCACTGTATTTAGAACCATTGGCAAAGAAAATAAGGGACTCCACAATTCAAGGATATAATTGGTATGGTAGTCGAGAAGAGCTGGCTGTATGTGCAGATATTATTTTATATCTGACAAAAGCAGAAAAGGGCATTACAGTGTTGTGGAATGTTTTGAGACAATTTCATATCTTTTCAGGATACGGAATAAATGAAGCTAAAACAAAGGCAAGAGTAGTAAGTTACGTACCCACACACAAATTTGTTCAGCAATATCCATATTTATGGAGACATGATAAAATGAAATATTTAGAAGTATGGATTGAAAATGATTCTAGTGTGGCAGCTAAGGATATGTGGGAAGAGACTAAACATAGGATAATACAAAAACTGAGAAAATGGAAGCTCTGTTATGTGGATAATAAGATACAAGTGGTTACAAATGTTTAGTCTCTGTAGTCTTATACACAGGTCAGGAATATTTTAACCAGAGGAGAAGTTGTGGATAGCAGTTAATAAAGAATTGAAGGATATCTGGGAGTGAAAGATGGCAAGAGTCAAGTGGGATAAGCTGATTCTTCCCATAGAACAAGGTGGATCGGGATTACCCGATTTGAAGGGGTATTTCAGAGCAACATAGTTACGGCGCCTATACATAGCACAAGCAGATAACTGTAATTCAAAGTGGAAAGAGTTGATAATGAATCAGGGGGAAGCTCAAGAATCAAGGAGGGACTGTGATTTTGGATGCAGACCTTTAAGGAAAATAACAGTAACATTATATTAATACAGTAGCAGAAAATATTCTAAGAACTAAGCCAACACATGGCAGGAGAAAGGAGATTCTGCTGATAGGCATGACTGCAATTAAGGATACAGACACTAGACAAGGGGATGGAATTTATTGGAGAAAGCTGGCAAAGGAACCAAGGTATTCGGAGCAAAAAAACTGAAGAGGGAAAAGTATTAGAATGGGAAGATGCCAAGAATGTATTTGGACTGCAATTAGAAATTGCATTCCCTGTTAAGAATCAATGTCAGTGTACAGGCAAAGAGAAAGAAATGGGGGGGGGGGGTCTTGAACAAAAGAGCAGCACTGGCAGAGTTTTTAGTAGACTCTAGAACAGAAACTGCCATTAGAAAAGGAATAGTTAGTAGAGTATGTAAATATTGCATGATAAGTATAAGAATCAGAGAATGTTAGAAGGGATTGGGAAAAGAGATTGGATAAGTAATTAAGAAAGAAACAATGGGGGATATATGTATGTATCCCAAATATGCAACAAAATCTACAAGACTTGGGACTTTTGCTTGGAAATGTGTACACAGGTATTTTTATTCCCCAAGTAGATATCAGAGAATTTTCCTCAGGTAGACAGCAAATTTTGGAGGTGGGGAAGAAAGAGGTAATTGGGAACATATTTTCTGGGAGTGTAATAAGCTAGCAGATGTTAAAGATTCCCTGCTGACTGCTTTTGTCAGATATGTTGGGTGAGCAAATTGATGTAACTAGGGAAATGATTTTTCTGAGTTATGATACAGGATTGGAATTGCTAGAGGCCTTGATGAGTATAATTATGTGGCTGCCAAAAACAGTTACTGTAGTATGGGAATCAAAGGCTAAAACAAATGTACAAGAAGTAGTGAATATAGTAAAGGAGATAAAACAACAGGAATTGGGATCTTTAGGAAAAGGGTAGGAGCAAATTACACAATAAAAATGGGAATTCTGGGGAAACATACATGCAGGGAGGAATGAGGTTTAAAAGTAGGCAGGACTTGAATAAGCTATGTATTGTCCAACTGACGATGATTGGGTAGATAATTGGTTTGTGATGTAAAATGCTTACAACTGGCATTGTGTCAGTAGGCTTGTTTTCATTTATATAAATGTATGATTGCATATGCCATAAGTGATAATTTAATAAAGATGTTTTTTGTTAAAAAAAACATTAATAGAACAGTGATGATCCAGAGGGAAGCAAAATGTAAGAAATTACTGCAGTTGTTGGTAGATTGTGATGCAGAGAAGGTAGTCGACAGAGTAAGCTGGGATTTTTTTGAATAAGGAAATTGAAGCATTTGCATTCCCTTAGACAATAATAAGGTTAATTAGGAGTAAATATGATGGATCAAAGGCAACATTTAATGTGGAAGGATGTTTGTCTGATAAGTTATTTGAACAGAACAAGTTAGGGGTATTCTCTTCTTACTTTATTTGCTTTATATTTAGAGCCATTGGCAAAGAAGATAAGGTACTCAGAAATTCAAGGATATTATTGGTGTGGTAATCAAGAAAAGTTGGCTTTATCTACAGACAATATTATTTTGTACCTGATAAAAACAGAAAACGATATCTCACTGTTGTGGAACATTCTGAGATGGTTTCTTTTTTCTTATAAAATTAATGACGACAAAACAAAAGCTTTAGCTGTAAAATATGTACCCACAGCTGATTTGGTTCAGCCATACCAATATTTATGGAGACATGATAAAATGAAGTATTTAGGAGTATGGGTTAAAAGGATTCTGTTATGGCTAAGGATATATGGGAAGAGACTAAACTAAAATGGATGTTTTTGTTTATGGATAGCAAGATACAAGCAGTGAAAATGTTTTAGTTCCTTTAGTTGTATGTACAGGTCAGGCATATTTTTATCAAACAGAGAAGCTATGGGCACTAATTAATCAAGAGTTGAGGGAGCCAAATGGTACTGTCATCAGTGCATGACCTACATTATTACCTACTGGGAAGAAGACTTCAACTTTTGGAATTTTAGCCTGGGAAAAGTCAAAGTTGTATGGTAGGATGTAACCCAAATGTTATGATTTGCTGTTACACTGACCTCCCATCAAGCATATACTACAGCAGTAAGTATGTATTTATATTTTTGATAGATTCTATGTTTGTTACTTTGAAGAGAACTGGTAGCTGCACTTTGATATTACACTGAATGTTTTACAAGTATTGCAGGTACAAATGTTGCAGTTTGTAAGTTTCACAACCATTCCGACCTTAATTTTTAGCTGCCTACAATTTTTTGCTTTTAGATTTTCTTTTAAAAAGCTCAGTCTTATGCACTGCTTTTCATGGATTAATAATAATAAAGTCAGGGTGACAGTGCATCTTGAATGTGTGAATGTTGTCTGCCCTTGCAAATCTGGTTTCTGCTGAAGTATTTAGAATGACAGCATCCCTTTTTCTGAGAACTTAGTATTGGTTTTAGGTCTGACCTCCTAGAAGTACACACACAATTATGATTTGAATATTTACAGAATTTGGGAGCCAGAATAAATGTCATATATATCTTTGTTTTGAACCAAGCGGCAACAGAACCACTGCCTAATAGCTGTGAGACTACTGCAGGTAACTTTTAATACAGGACCATATATTTAAAGTATTTGGAATATTTTAGAAATCTATTGACAAAGAAGCTACTGTTCTGGAACACTATAAGTGAATGATTTTTATTTCTGATATAATGGCTGACAAACTGTAGCTGTATTCTTAACATGTATTGTACTCCCCAAACTGAGCAGGACACATGTATGTACCCCTTACTGAACAAGTGAAATGCAGTGCAGTGCTCCATTCTCTGTTTGAAATGCCTATAAAATCGTGCCTTCAACAGCTAACATTAGAGAAAATGTCTCTCTTCTAAAGAACTTTCATCCTGGTCGATGCAGGAAGAAGTCTGTTAATCAATAGTCAGTTGATTACTTTCATCCCAATACTACAGGACTTTATCAAGCCTGATTCTATATAAGCACTAGGTGACCTTATAAATGAACGCAGTAAACGCATGCAGCATCACATGACCTACTGTAACATCCAAAAAATTTCACATGGCCTACCTTAACATCCAGTAAGATTTTAGTTTTGAGATGAACCTTATCTCCAGTTTCACAAAAGTTGTATTATTACATAAATTACCTCAATTCCTTCAGAAAGTTCTTGAGTAAAATGTTAGATATTATACTTTGGCATTAAGGTACATAATGCATTTAAGACTGTTTTATAATTTCATCCTAAAAGACTTGTATACAATTGAATCATGGAGTTGGCTTGACCTCATTGTTGTGATCAGTTCATGGACTTTTGATGAGGCATTTTCTAATGTCGTAAAAAGTCACTTGTGTGTGAAGAGATGTATAGAATTTTTGCATCTTATGTAATGCTAACTCTATACAGTATATGGTCTGAACATCTATTGCTTTCCTTAGCCTGACTGGAGGTAATGTACTCATACCTAATGAAACCTATTGAAAACAAGACATAACGCAGTACACCAGACTGTCATTGCAAAATGGCTGTAAAACCTTGCATAATTTGTTACGACCCCACAGAGAAGTCACATTCTATCCCTTAGTGGAAACTAAATATAATACAGGATCCCAAAAGTGACAGTGACATGACTCTAAAACCTTAAATTTCTTACTTATGGATAAGAGGTCAGGTGTTAGTTCCCCTTTGACAGTTCTTAGCAAAACTTTCAGTAAATTGTACTTGGACACTGGTAGTAAAAAATTGCTTGATATTGCTATTCTAGGCTTAAGGACATAAATGCAGTTCAGTACTGATGTTGAGAGCCATATTGTCGTAGTCATCACTAGGTAGCTCAGCTCTGACTTCATCCTCTGAGCAGTGCCATGGTCGAAGACAGAGACCTGCCAGATTGGATACCTTGGTTTCTTCCGGGCTTGTTTTGGGTTCTCACTCAGCAACTGCTTTTGAGGCAGTCGAGAGAGCACTCTCCTTTTTTGATGAGAGGACCTCCTGTATGCTGCTGACTTCTGCCCATCCCCCAGAAAAAGACCCTGGGTCCTGATCCTTCTCTTCTTATCCCATCAAGACATTTCCATTGAGCCTTGAGACTAGCCACATTCAGGAACCTCCCTCAGTCCTCCGAGTCCTCTCCAGAGCATTCCACCACTGAGGTGCCTTGGAAGCATATGTGCTAGAGGAGGCATGTCTATTCTCCAGAGGAGTTTCTCACATAGATTTTGAAGAGGAGAAGTCCCTCTAATCACCTCTTGTGGATGTTTTATTCAGGGGAGTCTTTGAACTTTTGAGACAGAAAGGAGGTTGGTCTTCCCAAGCCCCTCTGAAGAGGAATCAATGGTTCTTGAGGTATTTGGATCCGACTCAGTTACTTCATGGGTGGTCCCTCCCACCATGAGATGGTAGACTAAATCTGTAAGGGGGCATGGACGGAGCCAGGAGTGGCTGAACTGAAACTACGTAAACCAGATAAATTTTTTGTTGCACCAAGAGTGCCTACATTGGAGTAGAGGCCTGATGGTAGATTCCATGGTAGTAAAGGCAGCCACCAAAAAGGAGCTGGCCAAAGAGAGCTCCTCTGTCCATCCCCCTAACAGGGTGTCCAGGTTTTGGACAGGTTTGGGAAATGAGTTTATGCCTCTTACCTTCACTCTGAGGGCATTAAATTATTTGGCACATATGACAAGATTTCAGAGATATTTGACCAAAGAGCTCTGCAAATCGTTCTCTTTCTTTCTGATTCCATGTCTGCAAAGGCCAAGAAAACTGTGGACTCTCAACTGGTCACCCAACAGTTCTTTTCCAATGCTTCAATGTTTCTCATCTTCAACATGAATCAGGGTACATTGAGAGCTGCAGGTACAGGTATTACCATAATGAAACATGTTTGAGGGTGCTTGTGTGACTTTACAGAACATTTCAAGATGTCCTTTTTGAATGCCCATTTTGATGGCTCCACCCTTTTTGGACCAAAAGTCAAAGACACGCTGTCTAGGAGTGAGCAAGACAGCAAACCCTTTCCACCATAGGATATGTTTTTTTTATTCTGCCAGAGGTCCTTTTCCATGTACCAGAATGTAGGTAAGAAACTATGATTCTGGAAATCGCAAGGGGTCTCTTTGGACCCTTCTGGAGATAACCCCCTGTGGCAGAGGGTAGAACTCTTAACAGTGGAAGTCAGCCCCTGGGGCAGAGAGGGTCCACAAAACCAAGGTTTCAGAGGTTCTTACTCTGAGAGGTCTTATTAGCACTCATGGTTGCCTAACTGCTGTGCTCTGGAGCTAGTTGGGGTATGCTTATCCCTGCACCCAGAAGCCTCAACATTCATCAACGAAGATTTGTGGGTGTGAAAGATTATAATCAGAGGCCTTTCCATTCTTTTTTTATCCCTCCACCTCAAAAGAAATTTCCCAGTGTTCTACCCTCTCAAGAAAAAGCAGCTGCTGTAGAGAAAAGAAATAGACAAGCAAGTCCTCCAGGTGGGCCCACCAGACCAAGAAGGATCCGGAACTTACTCTAGGTTCTTTGTGGTTTCAAAAAAGATTGGGAGACCGCAAGCCAATTTTGGAACTTAGTTGTCTCAGTCAGCATTTCAAACGCATGAAATTCTGGATAATCATAGTACAGTCCACCTCCCGTTTTTTTCAAAGAATGACTGGATGTGCTCGATAGACCTTCAGGATGCATACTACCACATTATGATGGACAGATGATCCAGAAGGTTTCTCCACTTCCAGCTGGGTGCCAGTCACTTTCAGTTAGGAGTCCTTCCTTTTGGCCTCATCACAGCCCCGGGTGTTCACCAGGTGTATGGCAGTGGTCATAGCTCATCTCTAACTGTTTGAGTTCCAGGTTTTCCCTTACCCTAGATGACTAGTTCATTGCCACTCCCAGCAGGTCTCTTCTCGTTCCAAGCCAGGGATTATCTGCACCATCTTTTTGGTATTCACGGTAAATCTGGGCAGGTCTCACTTTATTTCACTACAAACATTGGAATTCAAGGTGCCCATCTAGATTGCAAGACTGCTGGAGAATAAGTGGCCCACCCTATGAAATCAAACACTAAAGCTTCCATGCTGTCAAATGCCACCAGCCAAATTGATTCTGTATGTACTGGGATCAATGGCAGCCTCCACCACCTTTGTTCCTGTAGCTAGGTATTACACAAGAGCTCTACAGTGGACACTTGTTGTGCAGTTGTCCATTATGTATAAATCCATGTGTTTCTGGATTAATTTGACAGACATTTGACGCATACACAGTTGTGTATTCAGTCTCCCAAGGTATCTCAAGGCTGTCCATTTGTATTTCCCCCTTCTAAAGCCACAGGGACCACAGAGACTTCCCAGCTAGAGTGGAGGGGTAGCATTATGTGAGAAAAATGTCCCAGTGCATGTGTTCCCCTTCCAAGGCTAGTCTTCACATCAATATTCTGGAGATGAGGACAGTTTTCCTAATGTTACAGGCACTCCAGGAAGTCCTAACTCTAGGGGGTGATTTCTATTCAGACAGGCAACATGTCAGTAGTCTGGTTCATCAACTGACAAGGGAGAACATGTTCCTACTTATATTGAGAAATGTTGAGATTGTGACAGTGGGCGATATCCTCCAATCGCTTTGCAATATCAATGCGCATACCAGGAAAATCCAATGGTGGATAGACTGAGCACCTCAGTCCCTTGTCCTGAAGTGCGGTCCCTCAATTCAGTAATGTCAGAGCAGATTTTCCATCAGTGGAGCTGACCATGCTGTGATCTCTTTGCTTCTCCCCCTCAACACCAAGTGTGGCAGTTTTTTTGCCCTGATCCCTCCAGAGGATGAGTCTCAAAGGATGCATGTTTGGCCTGCCCGGCCTTCTTTATTCCTTTCCCCTTACTTCTCTAATCCCAATATTTCTGCAGAAGGCAGCCGAGAGGAAGATTATGCTGTTGCATCTTTCTGGTCATGGCAGGTGTATTTTCCCTTTCTCTGGCCTCATTTGGTACACCCTTCCTAGGTGCTGGATCCCAATCCATACCTTCTGTTCAAAATGCCTCACCTGGACTTTCAGGTCTTCAAGTTCACTGCTTAGTTTCACCACTTTCCATGCTGGCCAGTCAGTTTGGGCTTTCTTCCCATGTAATCCATATTCTTACTTCTTTTCAAAGGCTATCTACAAGAAAAACTTACAAGAGTAAGTCAAAGAGGATTTTATTTTTGGGCCTCCCAAAGTAATCTGGACCCTTTTCAGCCATCTGCCAGCTGTCTTAGATTTCCTAGCTTCTGTATTCCATTGTGGGGCCAGTTATTCCATGATTAAGGTCCTGTTATTGGTTATCTCAAATGTTCATGTTGGAGAAAATAATTTGACTTTAACTTCTCTTAGACTATCCAAGGCTTTCCTGAGAGGTGCCTTCCTTTTTATACCTCCCGTTAGGGATCCTACTACTCCTTGGAATATAACAATTTTTCTCCAAACCTTAACCCAACCACCATTTGAACCTGTTGCCAAGGTAGACATCAAGTTCTGAACTTGGAAAGCACTTTTTGTGGTGGCAATAGAGTATCCTTGAAAAGCAATCCATCTTTTATTTGTAAGGTAGCTACTGAGACCTCTCTGAACCAATGCATCAACCTGCCAGTTTTCTTTCCAGAGTTTTCCAGTAAAGGAGAATATATGCTTAACTTGCTGGATATTAATTATCAAGTCTGTTTCTACTTTTGTCATACCAAAACCTTCAGAAAGACATCTGCTATTTGTCTCCCTTTCTAAAGCTAAGATAGGCCAAGAGGTTTCAAAAGTATCTTTAGTTAGATGGTCATCTGATTGCATCTTTCATGTTTATAACGAAAAAGGCCTTCCATTTCCTAGACCAGTCAAAGCTCATTCTACTAGGTCTGTCTCAACTTCCACAACCTTCTTTTTTAAGGCCTCCATTGATGATATTTGTGCTGTTGCCACTTGGTCTAAGGTTCACACATTCATTTCTCATTACAAGAAGGATTTTCTCTCCCGGAGTACGGCGGCTTTTGTTTCAGCCATCCTCCAAAACATCCTTCCATGAGACCACCCCACAAGCTAAGTAGCTGGGGACTCTTTCCCATCTGTTGAGGAACAGATGGAAGAGACATCAGATATGAAAGTTATGTACTTATTGTCTACTTCTGTCCTCCCTCAGTTTCCTTCCCATCCATTTTATGGAAGATGTTTTCCTTAGCTTCTGATAGGACATTGTGATGTGCTACCTGAGCAATATCCTGTACTCTTTTAGCTCTAGAGCAGAATCCTTTTTCCACATTTCCCATGTGTTTTCAGAGTTTTTGATATGTCAGTATGTTCCTCTTCCTGTTTAAGGGTTGTGGGCAAATGCAAACTGAAGTACTATTGGGGATATGAGAGGATTTTGGGTAGGGAGAGGAGCCTGAACTGTGGATCCTTAAGTCTGAAGTAGATGAAGTTGGATCTGAAGACCCATCCCTTGGTAAAGGGCAAAAGCAGACAGCACATATTTATCATAATAGTAAGTACATAACTTTCTTTTTTATTCAGTTGAACATAAAAGATGGTTGAATTTGCCACAGACAGGAGGCAAAATGTAGCAGCATGTGGATAATCAATAAGTAACTGAGTAGCTCTGTGTTTATTACAGTAAGCAGTTCATTCCATTTACCAGTTTGGTGGCAACAACTCACCCTAAGGTCAGAACACAGGTTCTGGATGTATTAAGAGTTGACTGCATCTTTTGAAAAAAATGCATTTAAGAAAGAAAAATCTTTATCAGGAATATGAAAACAGCTATTTCAAAGTCTGTTTTCACCAGGACTTCCACTGGTGGAAAAATAAAAAAGTTTTTATGAAAGCATTTCTGGTGAGGCAGTTTGAAAGTCTTCGTAGCTAAAATACTTTGCCAACAACTCTCTGATTAGGCAAGGCTGGATCTTAGCTATCAGGACTTTCACTAGAAGTAACAATCTGCAGCAGAGACCTCTGTCTTGGAGCTGAATGCTCCAGCCTCACTTTGTCTCTATTTTCGCCAAGACTGTCCAGATTCCTCTGCAGTTTTTTTCAGGTCCTAAAAGGCACAGGTTTACAACTGACTTCTGTTACCTCAACTGCAAACATCCTACTTTAGAGAGACTAGTCCCTTTTTCTTTACTACATGTACTTTCCTGTACAAAAGGTCCTATCCCCTTCTACTAATTATTCCATTAACTGTAATGCTTGGCAATGGTCAACCGATACCCATTTTCATTAACAGTTAAGCCATCTTCTGGTAGAATCACAATACTGTATTACATTGCTTATTGTAGTAATATGCTTATTTCCTTGGCCTACACTGAAAATAGGTCAGGCCACATAAGTCAATTCCCAGGTACCAGTCTCAGATAGATAGATGCATACATAGATATGTATGCCTGTGTATTTATTTACTAACTTATTTTTTTTTGTTACCCAGATGAGTGAGCTAATTCAAGGCTGACCCAAGCCAAAGTGTCAGAAACAAATCCATGAATACATGGAATGTAGTACAGAGATGGCATTCAATAATTGTATAATATAACCCTTGTATATTATAGGATAGTGTTCTGTTGCAAAATACCACTGGAACCATCTTTCCAGTTTGAAACCCTTGTTTAATTAAAATAAAATTCAGTAAAAAGAAAAAGAAATGCTCTGAAGACTTGTTACAGTCCAGATCAGGAGCAATATTTCTTTTCATTCATATACAGTACTGACTTATAGATAAGATTCTTGCCTGGTTATCTGGTAATATAAATGAACAACAGTTACAGAGACCTCCTAGCAGTAGAGCATCTCTCTTTATAGTTCCACCAACAGGGATAGGGCAAAATATCTTCTTCATACAGACAGTGATAATCCAGCTGGCCTCTTCTGTAGAGAGTTTCAACTACTTTCCCTTATAGACTGCCATTCTTCATCCTTCAGATATATGTAACTCCATCTAGAGCTCTTCCAGGACATTCTTCAGAATCAAAGGCCATGAATCTGCTGATGTCCTTCAAGGATGCATCTGCAGTCATCACATATGGGTTGTCCTGCCTCAGGCAGCCCTTCGGTCAGCCGGATTCCAAAGTCTGGGTTCAGCGTCGGCTGATGTCGCCCCTTCCCCGACGTCAGAGCGCCTGGGGTATAAAAGCGTCAGCCGACGCCATCTTCCTCAGTCTTTCTTGCTGCGTGGTGCCCGAAGCAGAAGCAGTTCGCAAGTGCCGGTCGGCCAGCTCCTGTTATTCAGCTAAACCGAAGACTTCAAAAGCTAAGTACCCCGTTGGGGACTCTTTCTTGCCTCAGCCAATGTCAGATAAAATTAATAATTGCTTAACTTGTGGGAAACAAATACCTCATAAGGATTTCCTCTCTTACTGCCTACCTTACCTAGGCCCAGACCACGACGTCTCAGCCTGTTCCGCCTGTGCTTCCTTCAACCGACGCACTCTAAGACGTCGGTTGGAGTTTGCAGAGGAATTTTTTGGAGCTAGTTTTGCGTACAAAATGCCATCGGAGACTCCGACTTCACATTTAATGCAGAAACGGAAGGACAAGGACCAACACATGCGGTCCGCGGTTTCGGCTGAAACCACGGTCAGGCCTACCGCGAGTGTCTCGGTCTCGGCTGAAACCGAGTCCTTGGTACTACCGTCCACCGAAACCGTACAACCGACAACCTCGGCCCCGGAGGCCACTGTTGTATCGGTTGTTGAAACTCCTTTGGAATCTGGTGTCCAGGAACCTTCCGACACCATTCCCTTAGACAAAACTACACCAGCACGTGGTGCAGCCAGGCCTCCTGCATCCATGTCTATTAAGGCATTCTCTAGGGCTAAAGCTGCTAAGCACTCTAAATCTATGCCTTCCAGGGTTATCTCTCAGGGACCCACTACAGGTTCTCAGATCCTTAGTCTAGCAGAGGACCTTATTTCATTAATTAGGGGCTCTCAACCTCCTACAGAAAAAAGGCCCAGGGTTGAGCCCTCTGATCCCATCTCCTCAGATGAGGCCTCTGATGGCTCTGCTCTCTTGGACTACCAGGAGGAGGCTTTTCCGGCCTACGAATATTCGGATGCAGAGGAATCTAGCCCTTCGGCCTCCCCTCCTGAAGAACTGTCTTTTGGGGAAACTCTGCACACTATGAGGGAGCATTTCAAATGGCAGGGCCAGGAATTCTCTGACTCCAGGAAGAGATTAAGGACCTTTTTGCATTTGCCTCAGCATAGACCTTTGGCTATTCCCCCTGTTTTGAATGTCATTGATGATGTGTACTCTGAATCTAGCACAACCCCTGACACTCTCCCTCCGGCTCCTGCCAAACCCGATAGGTACTACAGGGTCCCAGAATCCCACCTTTTCCTTTACAAGGCCCACTATGCTGATCCAGAAACCATCTCCCAGGGCCCTAAAGGGGTTGCAGCTGTCACTACAAAAAATACACTCCCCTCTGAAAGGGAGTCCAGGGCTTTAGAGCAATGGGGTAAAAAAGTGTATACTTCTGCTACCCTTTCTATGAGGGCTTTAAACTGTCAATTTCATATGATACAGTACCAAAAATATTTGTTAGATGAATTGCATAAAAAGCTGTCTTCACCTGAACCCCTAGATCGCAAATCTCTTCAGGATCTGGTACATAACGCTCAACAGGTTAGCAACCATTTCTTGCGGTGTGGTTATGATGCATTGGAAGATTCATGTAGGTCAGCTATGACAGGTGCAGTCATACGTAGGCATGCTTGGCTGAAGGAACAATCTCTGCCAGACCATGTTAAAGCAAAGCTTCTGGATGCTCCACTGGAAAAGCAAAAGTTATTTGGCTCCACTGCTCAGGAGGTCTTAAAGAAATTTGAAGAAAAGGCAAAATCTGTACAAACAGTCAAAGATTTTATGCAAGTCCAACCACCAAGATTCAGCAGAAATTGGCCTTCCAAGAACTGGTCCTTTCCAGACACAGACAGATTTCAGAGAGGCAAGAGCAGGCATGCCAGAGGTAGAGGGCAAGCTAGGGGCTCCTACAGAGGACGTCAATGGCAGCATCCCAACCAGAGAGGTAGTGCAGGGCCTACAACTGCTGCACAAGGTCAGACTCAATGACTTTACTTTGACACCGCCAACCAGGGCTCAATTGGAAGCACCTTTGGGCGGAAAGCTTTCCTTATTTTCAGAAAATTGGCACATTATTACAAGGGACAAATGGACACTACAAATAATAGACAAAGGATACAGGTTCCATTTCCACACATTACCGAAAAGAAAAGGCATGCCAGACCTGCCACCAAATCAAAGGGCAGAGGCTTTGAAACAAATCTCCAACTTAATGAAAATGAAAGCAATAGAAAAGGTTCCTCTCGCAGAACAAGGCCAAGGATTTTATTCCAGACTCTTCCTTGTTCCAAGAAAAGAAAAGCAATGGAGGCCTATTCTCGACTTGTCCGCACTAAATACTTATCTCATTGTGCCAAAATTCAAAATGCTGACTCTACGGCAACTCCTTCCCATGCTGGGCAAGGGGTCTTGGCTGGTAACTCTGGACCTCAAGGAGGCATACCTGCATGTCCCTATCAGACAAAGCTGCAGAAGACACCTCAGATTTCTTGCAGGTTCAGAGCATTATCAATTCTCAGCATTGCCCTTTGGCTTATCTACTGCACCCAGAGTATTCACGAAATGCCTGACATCAGTAATAGCACACTGCAGACTTCAGGGGATGCAAATATACCCGTATCTGGACGACTGCCTTATACAAGCGGACAGCCAACAAATTTTGGTAAAACACTTGAATTATGCCATCTGTCTTCTTCAGGCCTTGGGATATACAGTCAACATTCACAAGTCAAGACGTGTACCATCCCAAAGAATAACTTTTCTGGGTGCGGATCTAGACACAACCACCCAAATGGCTTTCCTCACAGAAGAAAAACAAAACCAACTACCGGATTACTTCAAAAACCTGTCAAGACAAACTCAGCTGACTGCAAGGAAAATCCTGCAGGCCCTGGGTTACATGGCTTCTTGCATTCTTCTGATTCCTCAAGCAAGGCTACATATGAGGAAACTGCAATGGTACCTAAGGAGTTTATGGACTCAACACAGTCACAGCTTGGAAACTTTGATACCACTCATCCCATGCCTTCAAAGGGAATTTCTGTGGTGGGCTCAAGCAAGCCAGTCAAACAGGGGTTTGCCCTTCAGCAAACCAATAGCCAGCCAAACCATTACAACGGACGCTTCAGACCACGGATGGGGAGCGCACATGGAAGGAAGATGCATTCAAGGACTATGGTCACAAAAAGAGCTACGCATGCACATAAACCAAAAGGAAATGCTGGCAGTGATACATGCAATCGAGGCCTTCAAGTTATTTCTACATCAAGGCCACCTGCTAATAAGGACAGACAACACTACAGTTATGTGGTACATAAACAAGCAAGGAGGCACCCATTCCTACCCTCTTTGCAGACTGGCAATGAATCTATGGGAACTTTCCCTGACTCTCAATATACAGCTGCAGTCCCAGTTTGTACCAGGAAAGGACAATATACTGGCGGACAGCTTAAGCAAGTACATCATGGATGCACACGAATGGATGCTGCACCCAGACATCTTCCATCAGATAACACAATCATGGGGGAGACCGGACATAGACCTCTTTGCCTCCCCACACAATCATCAGCTGGACAAATTCTGCACAAGGACACACCACCCACAAGCATGGAAAGTGGACGCCCTCTCTTTCAGCTGGAGAGCTCTAACAGTGTATGCATTCCCACCTCTTCCATTAATGACCAAGGTCTTACTGAAGATCAGGGCAGAGCAGCCAAGAGTGATTCTGATAGCTCCGGACTGGCCAAGACAGCACTGGTACCCATTGCTAAAGAGCATGTCACGGACAAAACCATGGCTTCTGCCACAATGGCCGCTTCTCCTGACACAGCACAATTACAAAACTCTGCATTCCAACCTGAAAACATTACAGCTAGCTGCCTGGAAAATACCTTGACTTATCACCAGGATAAGCTATCCAAGAGAGTGAAGGATATCATCATGGAAGCTCACAGGCCTTCCACACGAAAGGCATACTCATCAAAATGGAAAAGATTTCACACCTGGAGCACCTCAAAGGGCCTAGATGCAACAGTTATGAACAAGGCGCATATCCTGGAATATTTAGCAGAAATGCTCCACAATGGCCTGTCTTACTCTTCCATTAAAATTCATGCTTCAGCAATTTCAGCAGAGTACAATACCGATCCACCTGTCTTCTCTCATCCTCTGCTAAGACAGTTTCTAAGAGGAATTAAAAACATCAATCCTCCAAGGAAACCACCACTGCCTACTTGGGACCTTAACTTCGTGTTGGAAAAGCTAACACTGCCTCCCTTTGAACCAGCTGCATCTGCAGAACTACAATTACTCTCTTGGAAGACTGCTTTCCTTCTGGCCATAACCTCAGCAAGAAGAGTATCTGAGTTACAGGCCCTCATGGCAGTACAGCCATTTCTTATTTTTCATCAAGACAGAGTCTCATTGAGAACCAATCCTTCATTTATGCCAAAGGTGGTATCTAGGGTCTCATTAAACCAAGCTATTCACCTGCCTACCTTCTTTCCAAATCCACAAAACAAAGGGGAAAAGCTTCTGCACACTCTGGACATACACAGACAGTTGCGCTACTACTTGGACAGAACAAAAAATTACAGAAAAACTGACCAGTTGTTTGTAGCATATGCTGCTGGTGCACAAGGAAAAGCAATTTCAAAACAGACAATTTCAAAATGGATAGGGAATTGCATTCGTTTCTGTTACTCCTTTCATGGAAAAACTGTGCCAGCTAACATTAGACCTCATTCGACCAGAGCCACAGCCACCTCCACAGCCTTCTTAAGAGGGGTGGCTACCAAGGACATTTTAGAAGCTGCTACATGGAGCTCCGTGCATACATTTTCCAAGCATTACAACTTACCTTTATATTCCAGATCCAGAGCAGGCTTTGCTACGGCAATCCTGCAGGACGTTTTAGCTACACCATCCTTTACATAGATCCGCCACCCCCAGATTGGCTATGGTATTCTACCCATATGTGATGACTGCAGATGCATCCTTGAAGGACATAGTACAGTTTTGTACCTACCATAAATGTAGATGTCCGATAGGTATGCATCTGCAGTCAGGTTTACCCTCCCTCCTTCCCCTCTGTGGTATTTCTTGGGTACATTCCCCTCTCATAGCTAGCTGGGGTTATCTGTTATGGTGTATTTTTTTTTATATATGTATATATTTTTGTGCATGTTTGGAATTTATTGCATTTCTCCAAATTTAGCCTTCCTTAGAGGGTGCCTGGCATCTGGGGCAAGAAAAACTGAGGAAGATGGCGTCGGCTGACGCTTTTATACCCCAGGCGCTCTGACGTCGGGGAAGGGGCGACATCAGCCGACGCCGGACCCAGACTTTGGAATCCGGCCGACCGAAGGGCTGCCTGAGGCAGGACAACCCATATGTGATGACTGCAGATGCATACCTATCGGACATCTACATTTATGGTTGGTACAAAACTGTACTTTCCTCAGGATACTCAGATTTAAGTGTTGCTGTGTGCAGCTGTCCCTCATCAAGTCCAAGTCCAATCGCCTTTCCTTGTTTGGTATCCTTAAAATGACCAGCTTACCACTATGCTGTATGACACTTCGGAGCTACCACATTTACAGGGCCCAGCCATCACTATGCCACTTACCTTCCCCAGTATGTAACCATTGGTTCAAGCTGCAGTAGGTGGGATTTGTGTCCAGTATATTCCATCATCATTCAAGTACTGCATCCTGGTCAGTGCTTGATCATAAAGTTGGAGGGCAGGTATCAAGCAAAATAGTTTGGGGTTGGTGTCCTAGTATAAGAATCGCCATTGAAATGGAGGGTGGACATGATCTATGATCAGGACAAATTCCTCCTTAACAGGTAATATTTCATGGTGTTGAGGGTACAGTTAAAGGCTAAACACTGTCTTTTTACAGTTGAGGAGCTTTTCTCAACATTGCCGAGCTTTCTACTAATATAGCAGATGAGGTGCTCCTCCCCTTCTATAACCTGAGATGAGACTGCACCTATGCCTACTTGTGAGGCATCCATGCATCAAAACTCAACCAATGCCCACCAGTGAGACACCTATATTTACTAGGGGTTGTTTAAAAAAAATCATGGACTATGAGTATGAGCTGCAAACATAGCGTATTCTTTAGCTCCCCACAGACCAGCTCCTCTGCATTTGTCGATTTTACCTCCAGTGAAGCGTCACCTTTAATTAAGTCAGTCAAAGGCAAACAGTACTGGAAAAATCAGGAATAAAACTTCTAATAATAGTTAGCACGGCCCAGAAAAAGGGTTGCTTCTGTAGTGATTTGCTTTGGCCTGGTTTGCACTGCTTCCACTTTTTCAGCCTTTGGTTTCACAAGCAGTTAGCCTGTTTCATAGTAATGAATAACGGACTTCTGCTATATCTAATGTGCACTTAGCTGAATTAACCATTTATTCAGCCTGATGCAGAGAGTTTAAAGTAGCTTAAACTTTGGGCAGATAGCTGTCCAATTTTCAAAGAATGTTACATCATATCATCAAGGTAGGCAGTTGTGTATCTGGTGTGGTATTCACTGATTTTGTCCATCAGTCTCTGAAATGTTGCAGCTGCTCCATGGAGACCAAAATGCAACACTGTGTTTAATTTAAGAGCTCATCAGACATCAGAAATGCCATTTTTCCTAAGTGGCAGGGGATAATGAGATTGAGATTCATGTAATGTGGACAGAAACCTAGCCTTGTTCAACAACTTAATCAATTCCTCTACTTAGGGATTGGGATACAGTTTATATTTGATGCTGTTTAGCTTCCAGAAGTTATTGCAAAACATTAGAGAAGACCCATCAAGCTTTGGGGACAGTGGGAATATTCCTGTTTGGGATTTTTCTGTAACCCTGAGCTTAAACATTTTCCATAATTTGCCCCTAAATACTTGGTATTGGAACTCTGTTTAATATGGCCTTTTGTACTTTCTCTTCATACAGAGTTTCTTTTTTGTGCTGAGTTAAATTGTTTTTGCAGGCAACTCTGAGAATGTCCTTGATGTTCTTCGTGTTTCACTGTTGCAGTCATCACCTGTGGGTTATCCTTGCTGTGATAGCCCTCAGCCGGCCCAAATACCAGAGTCATTGTTTTTGTGCGCCAGCTGCTGTCGTCTGACATCAGGTCATCAGTACTATAAAGCAAGGCAGCCGACATCATTACATCAGTCTTTCCTGCCGTGGAGCCTGTAGCAGAAGTAGTTTGCACGAGTGCCGGTCAATCACTACCAGAAGTTGAATTTCAGCAGAAAACGTCTAAAGCTAAGTACCCCGTTGGGTACCCTATTTTTCTTGCTCTAAATGGTGTTCAAAAAGGTTAAGAATTGTCTCGCCTGTGGAAAGCAGATCCCACACAGAGACTTTCATTCTTACTGCATCACTTGTTTAGGCCCAGACTACGACATCCCTCTTTGCCGGTTCTGTGCCCTCTTTAATGTGAGAAACATTTGTCATAGAGCTCTTTTTGTAGATAATTATTTTTGTATTCCATCTTCGAATTCCGATATGGCATCCATCAGCCAACAATCTGCCGATATTCCAAAAAAACATAAAGATAGAGACAGGCCACACAAGGCTAAGTCTTCCGACGATGCTAGCACTAAGCAAGTTGTCAATTCTCCGGAATTCAGTGAGGCGCTTTTGCAGCCCCTGATGCCCGACTCACTTTCTATGCAGGCCTCTGCCGAGACATTTCCAAGTCTGGTATGCTGCAGAAATCCACTTCATCTTCCGAGCCTTTGGATGTCTCTGCCTCAGTTGGGTCAAGAGCTGCGATGCAGGCACCGGCTTCCGAGGAAGCCGTTCGCACTACCAAATCTAGACAAAAAACAATGTCTTCTCTTCTGACTATTGTTTCTCAGAGACCAACAGTTTCTCTCAGGCCTCGAAGCCAGGCCATTCTAGGAAATCTGCTTCTAGCCATTATCTTGCTACTGCTCCCCAACCCCAAGCTCAAATGCTTAAATTGGCGGAGGATCTCATCTCCCGTATTCGAGGTACTCAAGCCCCCACCCTAAAAAGGAAAAGGCTTCCTTCTCCAGAAATTATGACAGACCAAAAGACTGAGGAATCCGATTATTCTGCCTCTGAAGAGGAACAGCCCTTAACTGTTTGTGAACATTCAGATGTAGAGGAATCCATCCGCTCTGCCTTCCCTCCAGAGGACCTTTCCTTCGGGGAAACCCTCCACTCTCTCTGGGAACATTTTCAGTGGGAATCTCGGACTACCCACAGTCAAAGAAATGACATGGAGAGTTTCTAGACCTGCCCCAGTACAGACCCCTGGCCATCCCTCCTATTCTAGAAGTGGTGGATGATATTTTCCTTGAATCCAGTTTAGCCCCTGATGCCCTGCCTCCTGCTCCAGCTAAACCTGACAGGTACTACAGAGTACCAGATTCTCACAAATACCTGTACAGGAACTCTGCTGCAGACCCTGAGGTCATTATACAGGGACCCAAAGGAGCTAAGACCTGCCAAGAATCTTCTTCCTTCTGACAAAGACTCCAGAGCTCTGGACAGATGGGGTAAGAAAGTATACACCTCTGCAACCTTAGCTATCAGAGCACTCAATTGTCAGTTCCATATGTTAAAATAACAACACACATTGGAACAAATAAAGCAGAAGATTGCTACCTCTTCTGATGGTGTCAACTCAAAAGAGCTGGCAGAATTACTACACTCTGGTGGTCAAGTAGCCAAGCACTCATTACAATGTGGATATGACGCCCTAGGAGCCTAGAGCAGGGCAGCAGTGATGGGCTCTGTTATTAGAAGACATGCATGGCTGAAGGAACAACCTCTCCCTGATCATGTCAAGTCTAAACTTATTGATGCACCCCTAGATAAGGAACGCCTGTTTGGGGAAAAAGCAGAAGAGGTGCTTAAAAAGATGGAAGACAAAGCAAAATCTATGCAAACAGTAAAAGATTTCTTTCAAGTTCATCCACCCAGATTCAGCAGAAACTTTGCCTCTAAGCACTGGGCCTTCCCTGCACCCAGCAGACAGGGCCAAAGTAAGCTGTGCAGGGACAGGACATCCAGGCCCCTATCCCAGGGCCAGCAAAGAAGCAAACAATGGACCACTTCCACCTCTAAGGCAGGAAGTTCTAAGCCAAGCTTCTATGGCAAGCACTCACAATGACTCTCCCTCCCCGTCTGCCCTCCTTTCATTCATCTAAAACTAGGAGGAAGGCTCACCATCTTCAAGGACAGTTGGTTCTCTATAACCAAGGACCAATGGGTAGTAAAAATCATTTCTCAAGGATACAGATTCTCCTTCAGCAAACTCCCAATTCCAAGGGGGTACCCAGATCTCCCCCGAAGCCAGTGGGCAGAGACATTAAAACAGGTAAAAACACTAATATCCCAGGGGGCAGTAGAACCTGTCCCTCCGGATCAAACAGGAAAAGGTTTTTACTCCAGACTATTCCTTGTTCTCAGAAAAGAGGGCACTTGGCACCCCATCCTTGATCTTTCCAAACTGAACACCCCCTTGGTGGTCCCCAGATTCAAAATGCTAACCTTGCAGCAGCTCCTGCCTATGCTCACACAAAATGCCTGGCTGGTGACACTACACCTAAAAAGATGCCTACCTCCACATCCCCGTCTGGGAATCGTGCAGAAAATTCCTGAGCTTCAGAGCAGGCTATCAGCACTTTAAATTCTCTGCAGTGCCCTTTGGCTTATCTACTACTCCAAGAGTATTTACCAAATGCTTGGCCCCTGCTATAGCATTCTGCAGACAGAGAAATATACAGATTTACTTTTACCTGGACGACTGCCTCATTCAGGTTAACAGCAAAGAAAAGTTGCTCCAGGATCTTCTATTTGTCAAAAAACTCCTAACTTCCCTAGGATTCACAATCAACGAGAAAAAATTAAAGCAAAACCCCACCAGCAAAATTGTTTTCCTGGGAGCTGTGCTAGACACAGCAACCCTAATGGCCTTCCTATCCCCAGAAATGCAGAGCTTCCTGCCTCTCTACTTCACCCAGCTGCCTTCCAGACATCATCTCACTGCGTGGAAATTCCTGCAAGCCCTGGGATACATGACATCTTGCATCCTTCTCATTCCTCTCGCCAGGCTTCACATGAGAAAGCTTCAGTGGTACTTAAAGAACTTTTGGTGTCAGCACTCTCAGTCCCTAGAGACCACTCTCCCACTGATTCCTTGCATAAGAGACAAATTTCTCTGGTGGGCAGAGGCCTGTGCCATGAACAAGGGTCTTCCCTTCGTCTTCTGCCCTTCCGGCCAGACCATCACCACTGATGCCTCAGACATAGCTTAGCAAGCTCACCTAGCAGGCAGGTGTACCCAAGACCTTTGGAATGCCCAGCAACTTCACTTGCACATCAACCAGAAAGAAGTGATGGCAGTGCAGAATGCTCTGACTTTCTTCCAACCCCATCTCAGGCCAGGGGTCTTCCTTATAAAAACAGACAACAACACAGTAATGTGGTACATCAGCAAGCAGGAGGTACCCAGTCTTACCCCTGTTCAGGTTAGCCATGAGTCTATGGCTTACAGCCACCTCCATGGGGACTACACCTGATTGCCTAATACTTACCAGGGATCAAAAACACACTGGCAGACCACCTAAGCAGAAACATACTGGACCCCCATGAATGGCAGCTGTACAGAGAAATCTTTCTGGAAATCTCCCAGAAGTTGGGAACCCCAAAGGTGGACCTATTTGCCTTGCAGTTCAGCCACCTGCTGCACAAGTTTTGTACTAGGGAGTATCACCTCCGAGCATGGAAGGTGGATGCTTTGACCTTCCCCTGGTTCTCCCTCTTTGTGTACGCATACCCGCCTCTGCCCCTTATTCCCAAGGTTCTGATCAAAATAAGAGAGGAGAGACCAAAGGCCATCCTCATCGCTCCAGATTGGCCCAGACAGCATTGGTACCCCTTACTAAGCAGTCTGACGTTACAGTCCCTAAAGCTGCTTCTCTTAAGGTCAGACCTCCTGACCCAGGAGAGGGGGAAGGTACTGCACCCAGAACTACAGACTCAAACTTTCACCATGGTTCATACACTGAAAACTAACAAGAAGACACTGTTAAGCAAACAGGTCCTGGACATCATCACAGAGGCCAAAAGGCCCAGCACAAGAAAATCTTATACAGGAAAATGGAAAAGATTCTGCTCCTGGACACAATCAAAAGGGGGCAGTACCTCCCAACCTTCCATCCCTCTCATCCTGGATTACTTACCAGAGTTGCTCAATTGTGGCCTCACCTTCTCTATTGAAATCCATGCCTGGTTCTCCCTCTTTGTGTACGCATACCCGCCTCTGCCCCTTATTCCCAAGGTTCTGATCAAAATAAGAGAGGAGAGACCAAAGGCCATCCTCATCGCTCCAGATTGGCCCAGACAGCATTGGTACCCCTTACTACGCAGTCTGACGTTACAGCCCCCAAAGCTGCTTCTCTTAAGGTCAGACCTCCTGACCCAGGAGAGGGGGTAAGGTACTCCACCCAGACCTACAGACTCAAACTTTCAGCATGGTTCATACACTGAAAACTAATAAGAAGCCACTGTTAAGCAAACAGGTCCTGGACATCATCACAAAGGCCAAAAGGCCCAGCAGAAGAAAATTTTATACAGGAAAATGGAAAAGATTCTGCTCCTGGACACAATCAAAAGGGGGCAGTACCTCCCAACCTTCCATCCCTCTCATCCTGGTTTACTTAGCAGAGTTGCTCAATAGTGGGCTCACCTTCTTCTCTATTGAAATCCATGCCTCGGCCATCTCTGCCCGTTATGATCCAGACCCCCCCTTCTCTCACCCTTTGATTAAGCAATTCCTCAGAGGGGCTTCTAATACCAGGCCTCCCAGAAGACCTCCTACTGCACCCTGGGTCCTGAATTATGTGTTAGAGAAACTAACCACACCTCCTTTCACACCTGCCGCTTCAACAGAATTGAAATACTTCTCCTGGAAGACTGCCTTCCTACTAGCTATCACCTCAGCCAGCCAGAAGGGTCTCAGAACTTCAAGCTCTTATGGCTATCGAGCCCTTCTTAATTTTCTATGCAGACAGTCTCCCTGAGGACTAATCCCTCCTTTATGGCCAAGGTGATATCTGATGTGACACTTACCCAGGCCATACACCTTCCCACCTTCTTTCCCAACCCTCAAAACAAGGAGGAAAGAATTTTACACTCACTAGATGAGCACAGACAACTCAGATACTATCTGGACCACACTAAACCATTCAGAAAAACTGACCAGCTTCTTGTAAACATTGTCCCAGGGGCAGAGGGGAAGCCCATCTCCAAACAAACCATTTCCAAATGGATTTCACACTGTATCCATTTTTGCTACAGACCTATGTGGGAGACCCATCCCTAAGTCGATCATACCCACTCCACTAAGCCAACCTCCACTTCCACTGCCTTCCTCCGAGGAGTACCTACCAGGGATATATTGGAAACTGCCACCTGGATCTCAGTCCATACCTTTACAAAGCATTACCACTTACCTCTCTTTTCTAAGCCTAGGGCAAGGTTTGCCTCTGCAATTTTGCATGGCCTCCTGATCCATACCTAGGACTCTACCTATCCTTCCACCCTTTAGCTCTGCTTTGGGAATCCTCCCACAGTTGATGACTGTAACAGTGAAACATGAAGAATATAGTACAGTTGTGTACACTTACCGTAAATGTTGATGTTCAAGTGTATTCACTGTTGCAGTCTTGGATGTCCTTCAAGAATGCAACTGCAGTCATAACATATGGTTTGTCCTGCCTCAGGCAGCCCTCGGTCGGCCGGATTCCAAAGTCTGGGTCCGACATCGGCTGATGTCGCATTTCTTTCCGACGTCAGAGCGGCTGGAGTATATAAGCATCAGCCGATGCCATCTTCTTCAGTCTTTCTTGCCGCGCGGTGGCCGAAGCAGAAGCAGTTCGCAAGTGCCGGTCGGTCAGCTCCTGTATTCTTCGAATCCGAAGTCATCAAAAAAGCTAAGTACCCCATTGGGGACCTTTTCTTGCCTCAGCCGATGTCAGAAATTACTGAAAAAGTAAATAATTGTTTGTCTTGTGGTAAACAAATACCTCATAAGGATTTCCACTCTTACTGCCTTCCTTGCCTTGGCCCAGACCACGACATCTCGGCCTGTGCCGCCTGTGCTCGCTTCAATAAGCGCACTCTCAGGCGCTGGGCGGAATTTGCTGAAGACTTTTTCAGTGAAAAATTCGATTATACGATGCCGTCGGAACTACTGACATCGCAGACTCCTAAGAAACGAAAAGACCGGGACTGACATCCTCGGCCCGCATCTTCCACCGACACCACGCCAAAACCAACCGTGAGTGCCCCGGTTCCCTCTGAGGCGGTTATTTCACCGCTCCGAACCGAAGACACCGCATTACCGATACCTCCGATTCCGGAGACCACACCGACGCCAGTTATTGATTTTCCTCCGGATACTGAAACCGAGGAAATGCCCGAGACCATTGCTGTAGATAAGGTCACTCCTGCACGTGGAGCTGCTAGGCCTCCCATGTCCATGTCTATCAAGGCCTACACACATGCTAAGGCAGCCAGCAAGACCAAGCACCTTACTGCTAAAGCCTTACCTCAGCCTACTCCTGAAACACAAATCATGACTATGGCCGCAGATTTAATTTCCATGATCAGAGGTTCCAGGGCCCATCCTGAGAGAGGATCCCAGCCTCCTCCTGATAAGAGGCCCAGGGTTGAACCCTCTGACCCTCTCCCTTCAGATGAAGATTCTGAGGACTCTGTTCACTCCAATAGCCAGGAAGAGCCCTTCCAGACCTATGAGGACTGAGATGCAGAGGACTCCATCCCCTTGGCCTCCCCTCCTGAGGATATTTCTTTTGGGGAAGTTCTGCATTCCATGAGGGAGCATTTTAAGTGGCAAGGCCAGGAATATTCTGATTCCAGAAAGCGCCTTCGAACCTTCCTTAAAAAGCCCCAACACAGGCCCTTAGCTATACCTCCTGTGCTTGATGTTTTGGATGATCTATACTCTGACTCCAGTGTTACCCCTGATACTCTTCCTCCTGCTCCTGCCAAGCCTGACAGATACTATAGGGTCCCAGAAACACATTCTCATTTCTTTAGGGCCCATGCTGTTGATTTAGAAACAATTTCACAGGGACCGAAAGGGGTTTCAGCTACCGCCTCCAAAAATCCTTTGCCTTCCAACAGGGAAGCTAGGTCATTAGAGAGATGGGGGAAGAAGGTTTACACCTCCACTACTTTATCTATGAGAGCACTCAATTGTCTCTTTCATATGTTTCAATATCAGGATTACCTGCTAGATGATTTACAGAAAGCATTGGCCTCCCCTGAACCTTTAGATAGGACGTCTTTGCAGGAGGCTGTACATAATTCTCAGCAAGTTAGCAATCACTTTCTTCAGTGTGGATATGATGCATTGGAAGCTTCATGTAGGGCAGCTATGACAGGGGCGGTCATTCGTAGACATGCATGGTTGAAAGAACAACCTCTACCAGATCACGTTAAGGCAAAACTTCTTGATGCACCCTTGGAAAAGAACAAGCTTTTTGGTGCTAATGTTAAAGATGTGTTAAAGTCCATTGAGGAAAAAGCCAAGTCAGTTCAGACAGTCAAAGATTTCCTCCAGGTTCAGCCACCCAGATTCAGCAGGAATTGGCCTTCAAAAACTGGTCCTTTCCTAATCTTGAAAGATTTCAAAGGGGCAAAAACAGGCGTGGCCGAGGAAGAGGACAATACAGAGGTTCCTACAGGGGACGACAATGGCAACCAGCAAACCAAAGAAGTGACACAGGGGTCTCTCCTGCCCCACAGGGACAATCTCAATGACTTTCCTCTACTTCCGCTGACCAATGAGCAAACAGAAGCTCCTTTTGGCGGGAAATTATCTCTGTTTTCAGACAATTGGCACAGATTGACAAAGGACAAATGGATTTTGGACATTATAGACCAAGGTTACAGGTTCCACTTTCATACCTTGCCAAGAAAACAAGGCATGCCAAACCTACCACAAAACCAGAGGGCAGAGGCTGTCAAGCAAATTTCTCTGCTTGCTCAGATCAAAGCAATAGAAAAAGTCCCACAACAAGAACAAGGCCAGGGGTTTTATTCAAGACTGTTCCTTGTTCCAAGAAAAGAAGCTCAATGGAGACCAGTACTGGATTTGTCCGCATTAAACACTTTTCTCATAGTACCAAAGTTCAAAATGCTGACTCTACTCCTTCCCATGCTGGGCAAGGGGTCTTGGCTGATTACTCTGGACCTCAAGGAGGCATACCTGCATGTCCCTATCAGACACAGCTGCAGAAGATACCTCAGATTTCTTGCAGGACCAGAGCATTATCAATTCTCAGCATTGCCATTTGGCTTATCTACTGCGCCCAGAGTATTCACGAAATGCCTGGCTTCAGTAATTGCTCATTGCAGGCTCCAGGGGATCCAAATATACCCGTACCTGGACGACTGCCTCATACAAGCGGACGACAAACTGATTTTGACAAAAAACTTGAATTATGTCATACAATTGCTACAGACTCTGGGATACACAGTCAACTTCCAAAAGTCAAGACTTCAGCCATCCCAGCAAATAACCTTCTTAGGAGCCAAACTAGACACAGCCTCTCAAATGGCTTACTTGACAGAAGACAAGCAAAAGAAGTTAACTCATTATTTCAAAGGTTTGGCAAAGCTCACCCAGATGACTGCAAGGAGATTCCTACAGGCCCTGGGTTACATGGCATCCTGCATTTTCCTGGTTCCATTAGCAAGACTACACATGAGAAAGCTTCAATGGTACCTAAAAAGCTTATGGTCTCAACACAGCAACAACCTAGAGACAACCATACCGCTCATTCCATGCCTACAAAAGGAATTTCTATGGTGGGCCTCGGTAAGCCAGGCAAACACAGGAATGTCGTTCAAAAAACCTCAGATAACACAGACCATGACCACAGACACCTCAGACCTTGGATGGGGGGCGCACATGGAGGGCAGATGTATTCAAGGACAGTGGTCTCCAAAGGAAACACATCTGCATATCAACCAAAAAGAAATGCTGGCAGTAATGCATGCCATCGAGGCTTTTCGACAACAACTTCAGCAAGGCCACCTGCTAATACGGACAGAAGACAACACCACTGTGATGTGGTACATAAACAAGCAGGGGGGCACCCATTCTTACCCCCTTTGCAGACTGACAATGAATCTTTGGGAAAAATCACTGAGCCTAAACATACAGTTGCAATCCTAGTTTGTTCCAGGCAAAGACAATGTGCTGGCGGACAGCCTAAGCAGGAATTTCCTAGACCCCCACGAGTGGAGGTTACATCCAGAAATCTTCATACGACTCACCTCGACATGGGGCAGGCCAGAAGTAGACCTATTTGCCTCCCACCTCAATCATCATCTACAAAAGTTCTGTTCGAGGACATATCATCCACAAGCATGAAAAATAGATGCTCTCTCATTCAACTGGAACTTCCTAAAAATCTATGCATTCCCACCTCTGCCACTGATGACCACAGTATTACTAAAGATCAAAGCAGAGAAGCCCAAGGGGATCCTAATAGCTCCAGACTGGCCAAGACAACACTGGTACCCACTACTACGGAGCATATGTCACAACAAAAAGTGGGCCCTTCCCCAATGGCCCCAACTTTTGACTCAACACAACTTCAAGACAGTACATCCCAACATTCAGACGCTGCAGCTAACAGCTTGGGAGATCCCATGAATAACCTCAATCTATCCCTCTCCAAGGAAGTTCAGCGGATACTAACAGAAGCCCGAAGACCATCCACCAGAAAGGTTTACTCAGCAAAATGGAAGAGATTCAGCATTTGGAATACCAGCAAGGGTCATGATGCATCATTATTGAACATCCCGCTCATTCTGGAATATTTGGCAGATATGCTACAGAATGGACTCTCATATTCTTCCATAAAAATACATGCTTCAGCTATTTCAGCTAGATACAACACTGATCCACCTGTGTTTTCACATCCTTTGTTAAGGCAATTCCTTAGGGGAATCAAGAATATAAAGCCACCAAGAAAGGCTCCAGTACCAGCTTGGGACCTCAACTTTGTCCTAGAAAAACTGACTCTGCCCCCCTTTGAGCCAGCAGCTTCTGTGGACTTACAATTTCTCTCATGGAAGACAGCTTTCCTGTTGGCAATTACCTCAGCAAGAAGGGTTTCGGAATTACAGGCCCTAATGGCAATACCACCGTTCATAACCTTTCACAGAGACAGGGTCTCCTTACGAACCAACCCTACCTTTCTGCCAAAAGTGGTATCTAGGGTTTCTTTAAATCAAGCAATTCACCTGCCTACTTTCTTTCCCAATCCTGAGAGCAAAGAGGAAAGACTTTTGCATACCTTGGACATTCACAGACAACTTCTCTACTACCTGGACAGAACCAAGACCAGTAGGAAGTCTGGTCAGCTTTTTGTAGCTTACGCCCCTGGAGTACAAGGAAAAGCAAATTCCAAACAGACTATTTCAAAATGGATTGGACATTGCATCAGATTCTGTTATTCCTTCCATGGAAAGAGTGTACCAGCCAATGTCAGACCACACTCCACCAGAGCTACAGCCACCTCTACAGCATTCTTAAGAGGGGTGCCTACAAAAGACATTCTAGAAGCTGCTACATGGAGCTCCGTGCATACATTCTCCAAACACTACAACCTCCCTTTATATTCCAGATCCAGAGCAGGCTTTGCTTCGGCAGTCCTGCAGGGATTGATAGCTACACCATCCTTTTCTTAGAGCATTCCACCTCCCCCAGCTAAGCTGTGGTATTCAACCCATATGTTATGACTGCAGTTGCATTCTTGAACGACATAGTACAGTTTTGTACCTACCATAAATGTAGATGTCCGATAGATATGCAACTGCAGTCGGGTTTTCCCTCCCTCCTTCCCCTCTATGCCTTGGGTCCACTCCTATCCCTATTATCCTTAGCTGGGGATATCTGTTATGGTGTATCTGTTTATTGCTTATTTATTGTCTGAAAACCTATGTTTGTCTTCCAATTTGATTACAGCCTTCATTGGAGGGCACCTGGCATCTGGGGCAAGAAACACTGAAGAAGATGGCGTCGGCTGATGCTTATATACTTCAGCTGCTCTGACGTCGGAGTGAAATGCGACATCAGCCGACGTCGGACCCAGACTTTGGAATCCGGCCGACCGAGGGCTGCCTGAGGCAGGACAACCCATATGTTATGACTGCAGTTGCATATCTATCGGACATCTACATTTATGGTAGGTACAAAACTGTACTTTTCCCTCCCTCCATCCCCCTTTTCACATTTTCCCCTAGAGGGACACATGCTTCCCAAGGTGGCTCTTAGCCACCAGGGCCACTTCTGTCTTTTCCCATGTGCTTCTGATGGGTTAGGGCAAGAAAAACTGATGTAATGACATTGGCTGCCTTGCTTTATAGTACTGATGACCTGACATCAGCCTATAGGCGACAACAGCTGGCGAACAAAAATATTGACTCTGGTATTTGGGCCAGCCGAGGGCTACCACAGCAAGGATAACCCAAAGGTGATGACTGCAACAATGAGTACACTCGAACATCTACATTTATGGCAAGTGTACACAACTGTACTTTTCTTATTGTAATTGTTTTCACTTTGTGTTTCTGAGACACCATTTGATTTCAGGACATGATGTGGCAAACACTGTACAGAAATATCCGAAGGCATTTCTGTTCATGATTGCAGAGATTTATGCAGCACAGCTGTTCTGTTTTCCTTTTTTCCTAGTTGCTTACCTTATAATTCACTTCATTAACCTTCACTAGCAATTCAAAAGGGCCCTGCTACTTCCCAAGGATCTTATTTACAGCAGTGCTAATACATGCAACTTGTTTCCTGCTTTGTACCATCTCAGCTGAGTGTTTCATTACATGCTGTCAGTTCTGCTACATCATGTGTTCTGTCATTACTGGCACCACAATTCTTAACCTGTCAAGCATATCCAAAACATGTTCTTTCTCACTTTAAAAGTGAAAACTTTTCATCCTGCCACATTTATTTTCCTATACCTGGCACGTCATAGGGATGTTGGCCATACAACAGTTCAGGAAGTGTGAATCCAGTTGAGTCTTGAGGTACTTATATTACACTAAAGAGAAGATATGGCAGTGACTAGTCCCATTTATCCAATCTCTCTCAATAGCCTTTTGTAACTTAGACTTTCGTTAAAGCATTCAACTAGCTCATCTGCTTGAGGAAGGTATTTAGATATCCTTAGCTGTTTCAGTGTAAAGCACTGTCAAATATTTTATGCATCACTAGATATGAATGGGAATTCTTACTGTATATAAAAACATTACTAGTTCTTTAACTATAGAATTTGGATCAACAGTTGGCTGAGGTAATGCCTCATGAACATTTATTGCATAGTCAGCAGTTGCCATTTTATACTAAAATCCATTATTCAGTTTCACAAGTGGATCCAGAAAGTTCCATCGCTGTGTGTTCAAAAGGGTCCTGTAGAGTAGGCAAAGGTATCAGAGGATTCTTAATTTCTAAGCTGGATGCTGTACTTTGCCATTCAGAGCAGGCTGCACAAAAGCTATCTTTATCATTCATAATATGAGGTTAATAAAATCTAGCCAAAACTCTGGCTTGTTTTGTCCATTTTGAAATAACAACCTAAAATGCAGTGGTGTATTAATTTCTTTACAAGTGTTCCAAATGGTTTTGGAATTAATTGTTTTAGTGTTGGTTCCATCTGTCTGCTTATTCTGTATAGCAGGTATATAATAGGTCTGTTCTATTCTTTGATCCCATTTCTTTTTTGTGTGTGCTCTATGAAGTTCTGCATATGATATTGTTCTCCCACTGGTCTTGCTTGAAATTGGTATGGCTTATTTAGATGTCATCTGTAAATGTTTTCCTCAGTATTCTGATGTGCAGTAGCTTACTTTTACAAGTAGTTCATCCAGTATGAAGGAACATGCTCGAACGTTATTTTTTCCTCCAGAGTACTGGACTGTTCCCTTTCTTTTACTTGGGGTTTCTTTTGCTTGCCTCTCCATTAGAGTCTAGGTTCTGTTTCTGGCTGGTTGCTTTGGTGTAAAGATACTTACAGTTCCCTTTTTTTTCTTCCTTTCAACATAAGACGAATATGTCTCTGCCCTAGTTTTCTGTTAGTTTCCCTTAGTGCATTCTTAACTTGTGGTCTTTCAGTCCCAGTCTGTTTGGTTTCAGTCCCAGTCTGTATGGTGACTTGTCTTATAACTGATGTTTTTACTCTCTTGCTCCTTTTGTGCCTTGTAATCCTGCATTTTCTCTCTGCTGGGAATATGGACTTTGACACTATATCTGACTGAATCTTTCCCCTAAAACACTCATAATTCTTTAAAGTATGTGAAATCTTAGGCAGTGATTACACCATGATGAGATAAATTAGGTGCCAGTCTATTTTAATCAACAGTGTCCACATATTCACTTATAATACAGAATATTCCCTCTTGTCTCTGTGTGTACATATCACTTAAATTTTGCATTTTGCTTGCACATATAGGGTGTTTAACCAGTGTATTCAGGCTTCCAGAATCTAACAATCCTAGTATTTCATTCTGTTCTACTACAGTAGTATGTTGTACACGTGATGCTAACAGGATGTTGAAGTACAGATTATGTCCTAAAAATTAAACATTCAGCCTGCACACCCATTACTGTATTTTCTAGCACACTTTTTATCTGCTGAATAGTATTAACAGTTTTCAAGGACAAGTATTAATGTTATGCAGTGGTTTGCTATATGCCCTTTTCAAGAGCATTTAAAAGGTTCAAATTATGATACTTTTTTTCTTAGTTGCAGGCATATTTAGGTGAAGTATTATTACAAACCCTTTGTGCAGTTATTAATTTAGTTTTTTTTAGTAGAATCTGCAGCTTCACTTAAGGAACAAATGTTCCACCAGAACAAATAGCTTTTTAAGAAGACTAACAGTCTGCCTTGATTCCAGCATTCATAGGTTGCCAAGGTGTGCCCTCTTCTTAAATGTATCTGCAGCTAAAACTGAATTTTCTGAGTTTCTTTCTAGCCACAATTTCAAAATAAGTAGTACATTTACCATTTGCGATCTTACTGGTTTGGTCACATAAAATATGCAGTTATGAAACGTACTGGATGGTGTTTAAGATGAAGCCCCAATTTTTAATAAAATCTCTTGTTTCAGTTTCTGATAGTTTTGAAGATCAATCTTTCAGGTCCATGTATGTGTTCACTGCATCTCCAGTTTGGAGTGATAGAATAAGGGCCCATTCTGTTTGGAAGCAGTTCTTTGTAGCCGCATAGCTTTCAAAAACAAGTAGTTAAGCATCCAGATCATCTTCTGGATTATGCTTCATCTGGGTTGCACTAGACTTGTGGAATCCCCCTGAGGTGGAGGCTGGTTCTCATTCACTCCAGTGCAACTATTTTGAGTATGTACCTTTAACTCCTAGTGGATGTGGCCTGAGCCTTTAAAAATTAAATTATCACCTTACAATTCTAACAAATACTCATTGACAGAGGTCAAATATCAATACAATTGTGTTTGCCATCATGTATGCTTCAAGATAAAATATTTTTAAACCTTGTATGTAGCATGGTTTTGGAATTATTAATGCAAATATGCATAAGTAATATTTGACGCCTAGAGGAGCAGTAGGAGTTAACTGCAGATGCACCTGGAGGCGTCACTCGGATGTAATGAGCCAGGGTGTAGGTCTGCTGCAGGAGGTTGAACTTGTTACTCCCTTTTTCTCTGTTCACCAGCACAGTATACGTGAATTTTTTGGCCATTCTGTACAATCACAGAGCTTAAAAACATGCCTGATGTTCATAACATAGTGTGGCTGCAAAATAACCCAAAGAACTTCCAAACCAAAGGGTAAAACGTTCACACACACACACACAATCCATTTAGTGAAAACTGCAAGAAGTAACTAGAAAAGCTAGCGTATTCACTATGAAGTACCTTAGATCTCTTGTAATGGATGCACTTGGGATATTTTCAATTGGAATACTAGTAGTAAAACGTTTAAAAAATAAAAATAAAAAAGTCATGGACCTTTAGAAGCCATGTATCTGAAACACTGGTATGTCCTCCTTAAGGAGGCATTTGCATATATCCCATGGACCTCCACAGCAGCAGGTTTGTTTGCTTGTTTATTTATTAATTGTATTTACTTACTTAATAGATTTGTTTATATTCTTTCACTGGGGTAGTGCATTTTCAGTAGTGACCAATTTCAGACTCGGTCCGGGTGAAATATAAAACATTGCATAAGAAAAAAATTTTTAGCAATAATAGAGTAGTCCGGACTAATTAAGCAAGAGAAAAAAAAAATATATATATATATATATATATATATATACACACACACACACACACACACACACACACACACACACACACACACACACACACTAGTGAACAAGTACAATGCAATGCACAATCAAGCAGAGTGTAATGCACAATATCGACATTCGTTTCTAAAGTGGGTCAGTCTTCAGTAAATGCTGAGAGAGAAGAGGAGACTTGGAAAGTAGATAGGTTAGGTGATGTGTCTAGTGTTGAAGCAGGAACTGCATTTGGAATAAGTGTTGATTTCTTTTATGTTGATGGGAAGAGCTTGCCAAGGAGTGGGTACCTGAGAGAAGAAAGCAATGTGCAGTGCTGTGGAGTTTGGGTTTAGGGGTAATGACAGATTGTGTGGATTGTGAATAGTGTCTCAGGCTATATGAGGAGGTTTTTTCATGAAGTCTAGCTGCAAGCGGAGTAAATGTGTGGAGCTGGAGTAGTTTGCAGAGTTGGGATCCTAAAAGTAGGTTAGATTTTAGTTTTATGGGTAATCATTTGGCTTTTTTAGGATTATGCAGTGATGTTTACAGTGAAGTCTCTAGCTTTGCTGGGTTATTTTGCAGTTTTTACTAAATGCAGCTGTTCAACAAATGCCAAATCAGTCTACATGGAGGAACACACGCTTTCTATAGATAGATGAATTCACACTGGTTGTGTTTTTTTTGGCTTTTCCCGGTTAGGGGTCACCACAGCGGAACTCCGGTCCGCTAATGATTGGCAGTAGATTTTTACGTGCCGAGTTGCCAGCCCTGACGCACATCCTTCAACAAAGGTACGCCCATTCACGCATGTCTCCACACAGAAGACACTCTAGCTGAGAATCGAACAGGACAATGTCTTACTGTGAGGCGACAACGCTACCGCAGCACCACCACCACAGTACAGATAGATGAATTCACTCTAATAACTTCATATTATTGAAAATATCACTTTTAGAGACTAATGATAGTTTTATTTCTGATATTGTAATAACGCAATATGTTTGTGGTGTTTATATATTATCTACGTATCCACATGACAGAAAAAAAAATGTGAAGTAAATCTAAGGGCATCTGCAGAAGTCGAGTAGTGAAATTAAATGACAGTTCTGATAGCAAAAACATGAATTGTGTCTTCATTTTGTTTAGAAAATAACACAAAAAGATAGTACCAGCTCCTTAAACTGTGAAGACGTCATATGCATATAATATGAAAACACTTGTCTTCATATACAGATCTACCCATCACATTCAGGCATTCACATTAATGACATGGAAAATTAATGGTTGTTTAACTCTGATCAGCTTACAGAGTTCAGTCACATTCATGCACATACTTAATTCCCACCCAAGAGTAAATACGTTTGACATGACATACCTATAATGAAGTGATCATGTGAAAGAAATTTTGATACCTACAAAACTGTCTGCCTCTGAAAATAGAACACATTGCACTTAAGCTGAAATAAATAATTAAAAATATTGCCTGTATTATAAGCATATACTAAAAATGATATACTAGTGCTTTGTTACCTAACAACGTAAAACACGTTCTTGAAGTAAGAGAATAATTCAAAGCAAGCTCCAATCAGCTGTTCAGAAAAAATATATAATCCGTCAGTTAAGGGGGTGGCTGCAGGGGTGCAGTGGTTAATGTCACCTCACAGCAAGAGGTTCTGAGGTTCACGCCTCAGCTGGGGTGCCTTCTATGATGAGTCCACATGTTCTCCCTATGGTCATGTGGGTTTCCTCTGGATGCTCCGGTTTCTTCCTGCATTCCAAAGACATGCAGTAGGTGGATTGGACACTCTAATTTGGCCATAAGTAATCGTGTGCATGAGTGATTGGTATGAATGAACTACAGTAGTAGGGCTAGCCACCGAGCGGTGTAAACCTTGGCTCAAGATGATTGCCACTGCTGAAGTGGCACCCCGACCCCTTGTGCAAAATGACTGCTCATAGAACAATATAAGCTGATAGAAAATGACAATGGCAGAATTAACTAAGTCCCAAGAGGAGCTTAATACATTGATATCAATAAATTAGTGACTTTTTAACAGAAGCTAGTGCCCATGTGGCGCTGCTAGAAAATAAGTTGATGCAGGACAAGAAAAATAAACTGGAAAGAGATTTCATTGATTTCCAGAAAGGAAATGTGTTCACATGGCTGCGTGAACCAGTGAGAAGTCAAGGAGGTGCTTGGTCACAACCAGTTAATGCATCTAATGAAACACATCCTCCCAATTCAACGTCAGTAGAGCAGTCAACAAACGAGGAGGTGTCAGCCCCAGCGAACGCAGCCGTTACCAGCGGTAAGCAGGATAAGGTGAAAGAACATTGTTCTTTATTACAAACCAACAATATAAAGACCATTACACCAGACGTCCATAGAAAAGAGACATCCATTGTTAATGTTGCATCTACTTCCAAACAATATATGGGTTTTTGTCCTTTTCCTCTACCCATTTGGATGAACCAAAAGATGTAGTGGTCTCCACAACAGAGCTCCAAGAAACGCGAAATGCCAGAAGAGAGACTGGAGTTTCAAAGGAAACTTCTTCGACCAGTGAGTCAGACCTAATAATTAACATTTCTAGTTATATTTTGAAACCAATTGAGAGAAGGCTGTTAAGTAAAGGGCTTTCATTTATACCAGCAACGGGCATTGACTTTACTGACTTTGACAGATTTGAAAATGTTTACGAGAAATTTAAACTTTAGATTAATATATGGTGATGTAGGAAATGAAGAAAAAAATGTTTTTAAAAAAACCTCTACTTTCATCCCCCAGACACATCTACGTATTGAGTCATTTGAGAAAGCATGTGAAAGAGATCTGTTAACATTATGCAACGGAAGTAGCACAAAAGTTAAACAAGTTTTATTATTTAGATGTTAATGAACAACAAGCTCTTGAAGGGCTACAAGCAAATAAGAATATTGTGATTAGATCCGCAGATAAAGGGGGCACCATAGTTATTTTAGACACTGATTTCTATGAGTTGAGAATGCAAAGTCTTTTAGATGATAGACAGTTACTTGAGCATCAATTCCATGCAATTGAGTAGAATCATCAACGGGGTACATGAGGAGTTATACAATATGTTTCTTTGTAATGTTACTGATTTTGGCTTGTACAAGTGTTTTCTAATTGAAAGACCCATTATACCTACCTTTAGAGGGCTACCAAAGGTCCATAAGGATACTATGAGCCCACTGTTGAGATCTATTGTCTCAAGTAGGGGGTGGCTAACTAAGACAATTTCTATATGCTTGGAGAAACAGCTTAGGAAGATAGTAGAATAGACTCCCAGAGTAATTACAGATGCACAACAATTTTTGGAAAGTCTGACGGACTTCACCTTGCCAACATGTAATGATGAGATAGATTTTATGGTGACCCTCGATGTTGCTTCTTTGTTCACTTACATTCCGAATGACATAGGGGTTGAATACATGAGATTATTCTTGCTCCAGAAGAATATGCCTAGGGAGTTGATAATGAGATGTGCCATGTTAATGGACATAGTATTAAAAAATAATGTTTTCGTCTACAATGATTCATATTTTTTACAACAGAAATGAGTGGCAACGGGCACTCCATGTGCCAACTCTTACACCAGCCTTGTTATGGCGTATTGGGAACACACATATATTACATGTAGTGTATATTATGGCAATAACATTCGATTATATAAGCGTTTTGTAGACTATATCTATTTACTATGGAAAGGAGACGTCGATATACTCCATGAGTTTATAGAATACATTAATGGGACTACTGATTTCTTGTCCCTTACAGGTAAATGGTCCCTCGATAGGATAGAATTCTTGGATGTTCTGTTTCTAAAAGAAGATAATACTGTACAGACACAGTTATTAAGGAAGGATTGTAGAAAAAACACACACTTACACCATACTAGTAAGCACCCTCCACATATTTATAAAAATATAGTGAAGAGTCAGGCTTTGAGGGTGTCTAGACTTACCAGTGATGAAAATAAGTTCCAAGAAACCATTGAAACTTTGCACAGTGAATTTCTAGACAGGGGTTATAGACCTAATGAAATAGCAATTTTACACCAAGAAGAGATAGTGAACAGGACCTCATCTGGTAGACCTAATACATATGCAGGGTCAATGAGAGGCACAGTCCCACAGATAGACCAGACAACAGAGAGACTTCAACAAGGCTAGTAATACCGTATACCAAGAACAATAATAAGATTAGAGAGATTTTTTTTTCAAGAAATGGAACATCCTCACCATGGATGATAAGTTACATCGAGCAGTAGGGAATACCCCTAAATTTACATATAAGAACACTAAATCCCTGAAATGATTACTATGCTATGGCAATACTAACAAACCACATGTTGTATCAGATAGGAAAGGGACTTTTTCTTGTAGATCATGCAACCAATGTTGCTGTATGTCCAATACAGATTATTTTGTCCATCCTGATACTGGACGAAGATATAATTTTCACTTTTATGCTGGTTGCAAAACCCGTGATTTGGTTTATGTAGCAGTGTGCATAGAATGTGGGTGTTTCTATGTAGGGAAGACTAACAGAACCCTGCAAGAACGTGCTAGAGGACACGTCTGTGCCATTAACAGGGAAGACGATACCAACGCCTTGGCCAAACACATTATTACCAATGGTACAAAACACAGTTTTAAATTTATAGCTATTGAGTTAGTGTTTAAGACCACTAGGCTAGGAGATCACAGAAACTACAGAACAGAGAGAAACCAGATGGATTATGCGGTTACAGGCCGATAGATCATCTGTTTTAAATGATAGAGTCTCTATAAAGCCCTTTCCCATGGCTAGAGATCATAAGCATTGAAGTGAAGGAATATATTTTTCATGAAACGTTTACATTGATTAAACACACAGATAATATACGATATATGTATCTTGTATGTATTGTGTTATATCTTTTTTCTTTTTTATGTTTCATGAATGTTTTTATACATATTGTTATGCATAGATGTACACATACACATATACTTGTTTGTTTATTTATTATCCATATATTGTTGCATATGTATGATTATACATTTTTTTTCTTATATTTATTAGTAGTTTTACAAGCATATTTTAATAGGATATGTTTTTATGCAAGCCTATGACTTTTTTAATCTATATGTTAACATTTTAATTATTCTAAATTTTCTGATAGTGACGTCATTTGATATTAATTATGCATTTGTGATTGGCCAATAAGCAGTTAGAGTGGTTATTTAAATGCTGATAGTTGGTTGCTCTTTTACAGTCTGATGAAGCATTCGAATGAATGTGAAAGCGCTTACTGATTTTTAACTGTTTTATTTCTTTCATTAAACGGTTAGCTTTCTATTGTCGTGTTGTGTTTCTGCGAGTTCGTTTTTGGATTTGCACATTCATGCACATACTTAATTCCCACCCAAGAGTAAATACGTTTGACATGACATACTTCTAATGAAGTGATCATGTGAAAGAACTTTTGATACCTCCAGAACTGTCTGCCTCTGAAAATAGAAGACATTGCACTTAAGCTGAAATAAATCATTAAAAATATTGTCTATATTATAAGCATATAACTAAAAACGATATACTAGTGCTTTGTTAACTAACAACTTAAAACACGTTCTTGAAGTAAAAGAATAATTCAAAGCAAGCTCCATTCAGCTGTTTAGAAAAAATATATAATCCGTCAGTTAAGGGGGTGGCTGCAGTGGTTAATGTCATCTCACAGCAAGAGGTTCTGAGGTTCACGCCTCAGCTGGGGTGCCTTCTATGATGAGTCTACATGTCCTCCCTGCGGTCATGTGGGTTTCCTCTGGATGCTCTGGTTTCCTCCCGCATTCCAAAGACATGCAGTAGGTGGATTGGATACACTAATTTGGCCATAAGTAATTGTGTGCACAAGTGATTGGTACGAATGAACTACAATGGTGGGGCTAGCCACCGAGCGGTGTAAACCTTGGCTCAAGATGATTGCCACTGCTGAAGTGGCACCCCGACCCCATGTGCAAAATGGGAAAAGAGGTTGGGGATGGGTAGAATGACTCTAAGTACATTTCATTTGTTGTTCAAAATGCTGCATTTAAAAAAAAAAAAAAACACCCTCTCCTTCAAACCCTCAGAGGTATATGATTATAATTTATAGAACACAAGTTGGCGAATAACAAAAAAACTTCAGTAGATTTTCCTATGCTCTATTCCAAACTGAATGGTAACCAGAATAATAGCAATCCCTTTCTTGACACCTTGTGGCTGTTCTAAAACTTCTACTACTTTTTTGTTTTAATTTGGCCCCCTACTTTTTTCCCTTTTCACCAACAACCTACACACTGCCACCAAACATGCCTCCCTCATACATTATGCAGATGATTCCTTCCTCATCTGCTCTGCCCCAACTCTAACAGAACTGCAACAGATCACCCAATAATCTTTCTCTTCAGTTGAAAGTTGGCTATCTAATGCCCAGCTTCTCCTCAATCCAAATAAAACCAAACTCCTCATCTTCCAATCCTCCAAATCTACCCCAAACACCCCACATTTCACTATTCAGTCGAAGGATAACACCTCCATTTCACCAACTGCCCACACAAAACTACTTGGCATACAGATAGACAATAATCTCAAATTTGATATCCACATATCATTAACAATAAAAAAAATTCACAAAAAAATGGGTGCCTTGTATAGAAGCCACCAATACCTCACCAAACCAGCAAGAATCTCTATTGCCAATTCCCAACTAATCTCCACCCTGCTCTATGCATCACCCATACTTACTAATCTTAGACAGTCAGACCTACACAAACTCGAAGCCTGCTACAATAAAATCACAAATTTTGCCACTGGTGCCTCCTACCGCAGCCACCACTGTGTCTCCCTTAGAAACCTTGACTGGCTTGAACTCCCACAACTCCTACACCAAACTCCACTCACCTTTGCTCTTAAACTAGTAAACCACCCTCACTGAATCCCATCACTCCATACAATTCTCAAACCCCACCACTATTCTAGACCACTACACTCCTGCAACAAAAATCTACTCCAGGTCACCAAAGCCAAAAACTCAGCAGGGGAAACACTTTTTTCCTGCGCTATATCCAAGCTCTGGAACAAGCTTCCCATTGCCATAACTACCCTTCCTTCCTGCAGTCTTTTCAAGACTGCACTTAAATCTCACCTAATTTCTCACTGGCTTTGTCCTTGTCCAAACCCCGACTAATAACCCCCCCCCCTTCAATCCTTTTCTCCTTTCCCAGATTTACATAGAGTATCCTGTCTATCACTATGAAACTGAAATGAAGATTATTCACTGCTTGTTAATTCTTCCAGGATTTAGTTATCATTTAGTCTATTTTTTATTGTTATCTAGTTACTGTAAAGAAAATTTGTAGCACTGTTTACTTCTTATTTCTGAATGTTTGTAATTAGAGCTTAATACTCAGTTTTACTGATTTTGCTCCTGTATTACTCCATGTCATGATCACATCTACTGTATACATACCTTTATTGTTTTCCCATCTACTATGTCATTCTGTGTAGGTTTTCTCCCCGGGCCTCTGCTGAAAAAGAACGTGTCCAGCTGGAATTTTCCGGTAAATAAATAAATAATATAGTATAGAGCATTGAACTGTAACACTGTAAACCGTAGGTAATTGATGTCCTTCAAGAATGCAACTGCAGTCATAACATATGGGTTGTCCTGCCTCAGGCAGCCCTCGGTCGGCCGGATTCCAAAGTCTGGGTCCGACGTCGGCTGATGTCGCATTTCTCTCCAACGTCAGAGCGGCTGGAGTACATAAGCATCAGCCGACGCCATTTTCTTCAGTCTTTCTTGCCGCGCGGTGCCCGAAGCAGAAGCAGTTCGCAAGTGCCGGTCGGTCAGCTCCTGTATTCTTCGAATCCGAAGTCATCAAAAAAGCTAAGTACCCCGTTGGGGACCTTTCTTGCCTCAGCCGATGTCAGAAATTACTGAAAAAGTTAACAATTGTCTGTCTTGTGGTAAACAAATACCTCATAAGGATTTCCACTCTTACTGTCTTCCTTGCCTTGGCCCAGACCACGACGTCTCGGCCTGTGTCGCCTGTGCTCGCTTAAATAAGCGCACTCTTAGGCGCTGGGCGGAGTTCGCTGAAGACTTTTTTGGCGATAAATTTGCTTATACAATGCCGTCGGAACTTCCGACATCGCAGACTCCTAAGAAACGAAAAGACCCGGACCAACATCCTCGGCCCGCGTCTTCCACCGACTCCACGCCAAAACCTACCGCGAGTGCTCCGGTTCCCCCTGAGACGGTTATTTCACCGCTCCGAACCGAAGACACAGCTTTACCGACACCTCCGATACCGGAGGCCACACCGACGCCAGTTATAGATTTTCCTCCGGATACTGAAACCGAGGAAATGCCCGAGACCATTGCTGTAGATAAGGTCACTCCTGCACGTGGAGCTGCTAGGCCTCCTATGGCCATGTCTATTAAGGCCTACACACGTGCTAAGGCAGCCAGCAAGACCAAGCACCTTACTGTTAAGGCCTTACCTCAGCCTACTCCTGAAACACAAATCATGACTATGGCCGCAGACTTAATTTCCATGATTAGAGGTTCACAGGCCCATCCTGAGAGAGGATCCCAGCCTCCTCCTGATAAGAGGCCCCGGGTTGAACCCTCTGACCCTATCCCTTCAGATGAAGATTCTGAGGACTCTGTTCACTCCGATGGCCAGGAAGAGCCCTTCCAGACCTATGAGGACTCTGATGCAGAGGATTCCATCCCCTCAGCCTCCCCTCCTGAGGATATTTCTTTTGGGGAAGTTCTGCATACCATGAGGGAACATTTTAAGTGGCAAGGCCAGGAATATTCTGATTCCAGAAAGTGCCTTCGAACCTTACTTAAAAAGCCCCAACACAGGCCCCTGGCTATACCTCCTGTGCTTGATGTTTTGGATGACCTATACTCTGACTCCACTGTTACCCCGGATACTCTTCCTCCTGTCCCAGCCAAGCCAGACAGATATTATAGGGTCCCAGAAACACATTCTCATTTCTTTAGGGCCCATGCTGTTGATTTAGAAACTATTTCTCAGGGACCTAAAGGGGTTTCAGCATCCACCTCCAAAAATCCCTTGCCTTCCAACAGGGAAGCTAGGTCATTAGAGAGATGGGGGAAAAAGGTCTACACCTCCACTACTTTATCTATGAGAGCTCTGAATTGCCTCTTTCATATGTTTCAATATCAGGATTACCTGTTAGATGATTTACAGAAAACATTGGCCTCTCCTGAACCTTTAGACAGGAAGTCTTTGCAGGAAGCTGTACATAATTCTCAGCAAGTCAGCAATCACTTTCTGCAGTGTGGATATGATGCATTGGAAGCTTCATGTAGGGCAGCTATGACAGGGGCGGTCATTCGTAGACATGCATGGTTAAAAGAACAACTTCTACCAGATCATGTTAAGGCAAAAACTTCTTGATGCACCTTTGGAAAAGAACAAGCTTTTTGGTATTAATGCTAAAGATGTGTTAAAGTCCATCGAGGAAAAAGCAAAATCAGTTCAGACGGTCAAAGATTTCCTCCAGGTTCAGCCACCCAGATTCAGCAGGAATTGGCCTTCTAAAAACTGGTCCTTTCCTAATCTTGAAAGATTTCAAAGGGATAAAAACAGGCGTGGCCGAGGAAGAGGACAATACAGAGGTTCTTACAGGGGACGACAATGGCAACCAGCAAACCAAAGAAGTGACACAGGCGTCTCCCCTGCCCCACAGGGACAATCTCAATGACTTTCCTCTACTTCCGCTGACCAAGGAGCAAATAGAAGCTCCCTTGGGTGGAAAATTATCTCTGTTTTCAGACAATTGGCACAGATTGACAAAGGACAAATGGATTTTGGACATTATAGACCAAGGTTACAGGTTCCACTTTCATACCTTACCAAGAAAACAAGGCATGCCAAACCTACCACAAAACCAGAGGGCAGAGGCTATCAAGCAAATTTCTCTGCTTGCTCAGATCAAAGCAATAGAAAGAGTTCCACAACAAGAACAAGGCCAGGGGTTTTACTCAAGACTGTTCCTTGTTCCAAGAAAAGAAACTCAATGGAGACCAATACTGGATTTGTCCGCATTAAACACTTTTCTCATAGTACCAAAGTTCAAAATGCTGACTCTACAGCAACTCCTTCCCATGCTGGGCAAGAGGTCTTGGCTGATTACTCTGGACCTCAAGGAGGCATACCTGCATGTCCCTATCAGACACAGCTGCAGAAGATATCTCAGATTTCTTGCAGGGCCAGAGCATTATCAATTCTCAGCATTGCCATTTGGCTTATCTACTGCGCCCAGAGTATTTACAAAATGCCTGGCTTCAGTAATTGCTCATTGCAGGCTCCAGGGGATCCAAATTTACCCATACCTGGACGACTGCCTCATACAAGCGGACGACAAATTGATTTTGACAAAAAAATTGAACTATGTCATACAATTGCTACAGGCTCTGGGATACACAGTCAACTTCCAAAAGTCAAGACTTCAGCCATCCCAGCAAATAACCTTCTTAGGAGCCAATCTAGACACAGCCTCTCAAATGGCTTACCTGACAGAAGACAAGCAAGAGAAGTTAACTCATTATTTCAAAGGTTTGGCAAAACTCACCCAGATGACTGCAAGGGGATTCCTACAGGCCCTGGGTTACATGGCATCCTGCATTCTCCTGGTTCCATTAGCAAGACTACACATGAGAAAGCTTCAACGGTACCTAAAAAGCCTATGGTCTCAGCACAGCAACAACCTAGAGACAACCATACCGCTCATTCCATGCCTACAAAAGGAATTCCTATGGTGGGCCTCGGTAAGCCAGGCAAACACAGGTATGTCATTCAAAAAACCTCAGATAACACAGACCATGACCACAGACGCCTCAGACCTTGGATGGGGGGGGCGCACATGGAGGGTAGATGTATACAAGGACAATGGTCTCCAAAGGAAACACATCTGCATATAAACCAAAAGGAAATGCTGGCAGTAATGCATGCCATTGAGGCCTTTCGACAACAACTTCAGCAAGGCCATCTACTGATACGGACAGACAACACCACTGTGATGTGGTACATAAACAAGCAAGGGGGCACCCATTCCTACCCCCTTTGCAGACTGACAATGAATCTTTGGGAAAAATCACTGAACCTAAACATACAGTTGCAATCCCAGTTTGTTCCAGGCAAAGACAATGTGCTGGCAGACAGCCTAAGCAGGAATTTCATAGATCCACACGAGTGGAGGTTACATCCGAAAATCTTCACACAACTCACCTCGACATGGGGCAGGCCAGAAGTAGACCTATTTGCCTCCCACCTCAACCATCATCTACAAAAATTCTGTTCAAGGACATACCATCCACAAGCTTGGAAAATAGATGCTCTTTCATTCAACTGGAACTTTCTAAAAATCTATGCATTCCCACCTCTGCCACTGATGACCACAGTATTACTAAAGATCAAAGCAGAGAGGCCCAAGGGGATCCTAATAGCTCCAGACTGGCCAAGATAACACTGGTACCCACTACTACGGAGCATATGTCACAACAAAAAGTGGGCCCTTCCCCAATGGCCCCTACTTTTGACTCAACACAACTTCAAAACAGTGCATCCAAACCTTCAGACACTGCAGCTAACAGCCTGGGAGATCCCATGAATAACCTCAATCTATCTCTCTCCAAGGAAGTTCAGCGGATATTAACAGAAGCTCGAAGACCATCCACCAGAAAGGTTTACTTAGCAAAATGGAAGAGATTCAGCATTTGGAATACCAGCAAGGGATATGATGCATCATTATTGAATATCCCACTCATCCTGGAATATTTGGCAGATATGCTACAGAATGGACTCTCATATTCTTCCATAAAGATACATGCTTCAGCTATCTCAGTTAGATATAACACTGATCCGCCTGTGTTTTCACATCCTTTGTTAAGGCAATTCCTCAGGGGAATCGAGAACATTAAGCCACCAAGAAAGGCTCCAGTGCCAGCTTGGGACCTCAACTTTGTCCTAGAAAAACTGACTCTACCTCCCTTTGAGCCAGCAGCTTCAGTGGACTTACAATTTTTATCATGGAAGACAGCTTTCCTGTTGGCAGTTACCTCAGCAAGAAGGGTTTCGGAACTACAGGCCCTAATGGCAACACCACAGTTCATAATCTTTCACAGAGACAGGGTCTCCTTAAGAACCAACCCTACTTTTATGCCAAAGGTGGTATCTAGGGTTTCTTTAAATCAAGCTATTCACCTGCCTACTTTCTTCCCCAATCCTGAGAGCAAAGGGGAAAGACTGTTGCATACCTTGGACATTCACAGACAACTTCGCTACTACCTGGACAGAACCAAGACCAGTAGGAAGTCTGATCAGCTTTTTGTAGCTTACGCCCCTGGAGTACAAGGAAAAGCAATTTCCAAACAGACTATTTCAAAATGGATTGGACATTGCATCAGATTTTGTTATTCCTTCCATGGGAAGAATGTTCCAGCCAATGTCAGACCACACTCCACCAGAGCTACAACCACCTCTACAGCATTCTTAAGAGGGGTGCCTACAAAAGACATTCTAGAAGCTGCTACATGGAGCTCCGTGCATACATTCTCCAAACACTACAATCTCCCTTTATATTCCAGATCCAGAGCAGGCTTTGCTTCGGCAGTCCTGTAGGGTTTGATTGCCACACCATCTCTTTCTTAGAGCATTCCTCCTTCCCCAGCTAAGCTATGGTATTCAACCCATATGTTATGACTGCAGTTGCATTCTTGAAGGACATAGTACAGTTTTGTACCTGCCATAAATGTAGATGTCCGATAGATATGCAACTGCAGTCGGATTTTCCCTCCCTCCATACCCCTCTATGCCTTGGGTCCACTCCTATCCCTGTTTCTCTTAGCTGGGGATATCTGTTATGGTGTATCTGTTTATTGCTTACTTATTTGTCTGGAATCCTGTTTTTGTCTTCCACTTTGATTACAGTCTTCCTTGGAGGGCACCTGGCATCTGGGGCAAGAAACACTGAAGAAAATGGCGTTGGCTGATGCTTATGTACTCCAGCCGCTCTGACGTCGGAGAGAAATGCGACATCAGCTGACGTCGGACCCAGACTTTGGAATCCGGACGACCGAGGGCTGCCTGAGGCAGGACAACCCATATGTTATGACTGCAGTTGCATATCTATCGGACATCTACATTTATGGTAGGTACAAAACTGTAATTTTCACTGTGACAGCTATATCTGGATTAAGGTTTAAAGATTTGCCCATTAAAATTCTGATTATTTGTTAGATCATACAAGTAAAAAGAGCAACAGTATCATTTTCATACCAGTTCACCATATTTAGGAAGATTGGAGGACCTAAACTTTGCAACGTTTACCATGTAATTGTGATCGAACAAAGCTAGAAATGGATAAATCCTGCATTTCCCACACCTGTTGATTGATTATTGCCATTACACAGTGACTTTATTTAAGAAAGAAGTTGCTTTTCTGTTTTTAAATAATACCATTGTACAAGTGGCATTTCAGTTTCCTGCCATATCTTAAGCAGACCACATGTGTACTGCACAAGCATATGGCATGTTTGTTTCCAGGCTTGTGCAGTACACCAGCGAAATTCAGGAATGAATGCATACAAGGTGCTCACTTCTCGCAAGCCTTCCTATCATATGTCTTGGACTTTTCTGACTTCCCTTGTCGTTTTTTGGTACTTCTACACAGAACAAGAGGAGAAAGAAACAGACAGTACCATGTGGATGTTCTCAGGAAGCAAGCAGCTTATATTTTTGTTTTTAGCATATGTGGCTGTGGTGACCACACTTATTCTGGTTGCTAATGTTAAAACAGGCATGTTGATTGCTCTGTCCACTCAGCATGCAAGTTATAGAATGCAAATGAGTATTTTTGAAAAGCATTGGACATTGGGATCAAGTAATGTGGCTGTCAGATAGACCTGGATTTTGGTAAACATTTCCAGATGTCATGAGTTTTAGAACATGTTAGTCTGAGGGAAAGCTTTCAAGAAATTTTGCAAGAGGTCAGCTGTGTGTTCCTTTGGGATAGAACATTTGTTTAGTTCCTTGCTATTTAGGCATTTGTTAAGGGTGATCATCACTGGTATACTTCTGTGTGTCTAAAACATGAATTGAAGAGCTTGGGATGGGAATTGTTAATATAGAAAAACTTGTGAAGTTGTATCTCTTTTTTTTTTTTGTGCTGTGACAGGAGGAATCTCACAAATGCTTGTCTTGGCAGCTTAACTTATTTTTCAGTTAGTGTTTTCTACTACAGTTTGCAGTGCAGTGTTTGATAATATGATAAGTTTCTAAACTAATGAGAGCGAAGCTAGGTCACAGCTTTTTCATAAAGGAAAATAAAGTTGCATGAGGTTAGCATTTCTGACCATGCACAATAGTCTTGCATCAAAGTTATTTAAGACTGAGGACCAGTTCAGATTCTGTGCTATGTATGTTCATTTTAAAGTAGTGTGTATGTTTTTCATGGCAGTTAATGTATATGAGAGATACCATGACAGGTAAACTAAATAATGTGGAACTCTCCAGCTGCACAGAATATGTATTCATGGACATAACAGCTGTATCATGTCTTATGTTTTTTATGCTTTCTTTTACCAGAAATTTTGCAAGTTTTACTAGCCGTTAAACTGCGTGGAACAGCAGCTTAAAGCGTTTTTCACCACACTGTGATTGTCATGAATAAATTCTTAAAAACAAAGGCCAAAGAACGTATAAAGAAGGAGTCTAATGCATAAACAGCATTCATCTACTAAAGCGGAAGTTTAGTTTGTACACTTTTAAAAACGTATTTGTAGTCTGTGTAATCCGAAAATGTTCATTATGTCAAGCAACAATAATGTTCATGCTTTTTTACATTATTTTATGAATTTAAAGTGTTATTTCTATATTGCAGCCTAATGGAATCAAATATTTTTAATGAACTGAGAAGTCTGGAACTGGTAATTTTGTATAAATGAGAAAAACTGGGCATTGACATTTTACTGTAAAGCCAGCATTACACACCATGTTATAGCATAAAATGTCAGTATTGTAAACCATTTCTTGAATACCACTTGAGAGTCAGTGTAACTCAGTGATAAAAGCAGTGGGCTGTAAAGCACGAGATCTTAAGTTCATACTTTTGTTTCAGGCAATTGCATAGTCAACAGCTTAGTGACATTCTCTAGTTTTTTATCAACTCACCAGCCAATTCATAATGTATAAAAAAGTAGTTTTCATCATTTTAAGTTATTCATTAAGGTAAAATTGTAATGCAAAAAAATCTGTCAAGGGTTGTGTTATACAAGTTAAAAAAATGTCCTAATTGCCAACTTGAACATAAAAGACCAAATTTCAACTAGACTTAAGACATTCATTATTTATGTTTCTAAATTCGAAATGGAAAAACGATTTATGCAAGGCTGTCAGTTGTGATTTGCTTATTCTGCCAAATTGCAACATTTATGCAACTTTTTGTAAAATCACACAGTACTAATATATTGTGGTGATTGGAAAAAAAGATAATGTTAATTCCCAGAAAAAAATCTTGAAAAATGAGTTTTGATATTTTTGAAATTATCATCTGGGTTAGCATTTGTTGAATTTCTTGCTATAGAAATCCCCAAGAGTGCTGCATCCTCTTCCGGGATCCTCTGATTATTGAATCTGATGAAGACTTTTTAAAT